>NC_061073.1:332969-397622 GCF_021917145.1 Hypomesus transpacificus | reverse complement strand
AATAGTGGGGAACACAAGAGATGCTTTGAGTGACTGTATACATGTGTGCACATGTTATGAAAGGGGATAAGGCAAATTATTAAGAAAACAAAGCAAAACATGTTTACATACACACACCCTCTAACAGACACACACAAACACAAGTGCACACACGGTCACACACACAAGGCCTCAAACGTGTTTTTCCAAACCTGTGTAACCCTAACAACCCTACCAGCTGTGGGTCTATACCAGCTACTCCAGCTTGAAAACAGAATAAGAGCTCAAAGTTAGGGTCAGTGGTCAGGGTCGGAATGTTGCAATCTGTCCTGTTCAGCTCTGACCTTATGGGTCAACCCTCGTCCTCCACACTGAACAGTCAACCCTCGTCCTCCACACTGAACAGTCAACCCTCGTCCTCCACACTGAACAGTCAACCCTCGTCCTCCACACTGAACAGTCAACCCTCGTCCTCCACACTGAACAGTCAACCCTCGTCCTCCACACTGAACAGTCAACCCTCGTCCTCCACACTGAACAGTCAACCCTCGTCCTCCACACTGAACAGTCAACCCTCGTCCTCCACACTGAACAGTCAACCCTCGTCCTCCACACTGAACAGTCAACCCTCGTCCTCCACACTGAACAGTCAACCCTCGTCCTCCACACTGAACAGTCAACCCTCGTCCTCCACACTGAACAGTCAACCCTCGTCCTCCACACTGAACAGTCAACCCTCGTCCTCCACACTGAACAGTCAACCCTCGTCCTCCACACTGAACAGTCAACCCTCGTCCTCCACACTGAACAGTCAACCCTCGTCCTCCACACTGAACAGTCAACCCTCGTCCTCCACACTGAACAGTCAACCCTCGTCCTCCACACTGAACAGTCAACCCTCGTCCTCCACACTGAACAGTCAACCCTCGTCCTCCACACTGAACAGTCAACCCTCGTCCTCCACACTGAACAGTCAACCCTCGTCCTCCACACTGAACAGTCAACCCTCGTCCTCCACACTGAACAGTCAACCCTCGTCCTCCACACTGAACAGTCAACCCTCGTCCTCCACACTGAACAGTCAACCCTCGTCCTCCACACTGAACAGTCAACCCTCGTCCTCCACACTGAACAGTCAACCCTCGTCCTCCACACTGAACAGTCAACCCTCGTCCTCCACACTGAACAGTCAACCCTCGTCCTCCACACTGAACAGTCAACCCTCGTCCTCCACACTGAACAGTCAACCCTCGTCCTCCACACTGAACAGTCAACCCTCGTCCTCCACACTGAACAGTCAACCCTCGTCCTCCACACTGAACAGTCAACCCTCGTCCTCCACACTGAACAGTCAACCCTCGTCCTCCACACTGAACAGTCAACCCTCGTCCTCCACACTGAACAGTCAACCCTCGTCCTCCACACTGAACAGTCAACCCTCGTCCTCCACACTGAACAGTCATGTAGGAGCACATTGCCACATGGGTGACATGAGAGTGGACACACACACACAGCATACACACATAAACATGCACTTTACACACAGCATACATGTGTGTGTATTTGTGTATGTTAAGTGGATGTGACAGCCATGGCGTGGTGTTCAGGTCGTAACCCAGCAGGGGTTATAAGGGGGGTGATACACTTCCTATTGAGTGTGTTTGAGGGGTGTGTGTGTGAGGGGTCTGTGTGAGGGGTCTGTGTGAGGGGAGGGGGGGTGGTGTGTGTGGGGGTGTGTGTGTTTGAGGGGGGGGGGGGGTGAGGGGTGTGTGTGTGTGAGGGGGGGGTGTTGTGTGTGGGGGTGTGTGAGGGGGGGGGGGGTGAGGGGGGATGTGGTGTGTGAGGGGGGGGGGGGTGTGTGGGGTGTGTGAGGGGGGTGGTGTGTGTGTGTCTGTGAGGGGGGTGTGTGTGAGGGGGGGTGTTGTGTGTGTGAGGGGTGTGTGTGTTTGAGGGGGGGGGGGGGGGTGGTGGCCTCACCACAAAGCACATTCCAGGGGCAGCCAACACAGCGACACACCCTCCCTCCCCCATTTCCCTTCCTCCCCCCTCTCCCAGGGTCAGGGTTAACATACAGGGTCAGGGTTAACATAAAGGGTCAGGGTTAACATATAGGGTCAGGGTTAACATACAGGGTCAGGGTTAACATACAGGGTCAGGGTTAACATACAGGGTCAGGGTTAACATACAGGGTCAGGGTTAACATAAAGGGCCAGGGTTAACATATAGGGTCAGGGTTAACATACAGGGTCAGGGTTAACATACAGGGTCAGGGTTAACATACAGGGTCAGGGTTAACATAAAGGGTGAGGAGGTGAGGTGGAGCAGGAGTGACAGGGTGAGGAGGTGAGGTGGAGCAGGAGTGACAGGGGGAGGGAGGTGAGGAGGAGCAGGAGTGACAGGAGGAGGAAGGTGAGGAGCAGGAGTTACAGGGTGAGGAGGTGAGGTGGAGCAGGAGTGACAGGGGGAGGGAGGAGCAGGAGTGACAGGGGGATGGAGGTGAGGTTGAGCAGGAGTGACAGAGGGAGGGAGGGAGGTGAGGTGGAGCAGGAGTGACAGGGGGAGGGACGAGCAGGTGGAGCAGGAGTGACAGGGGGATGGAGGTGAGGTGGAGCAGGAGTGACAGGGGGATGGAGGTGAGGTGGAGCAGGAGTGACAGGGGGATGGAGCATTTCACAGCATTTCCTCCAGTCTTTTACAATTCCATTGTCCATGTTTAACCACCATCCCTGCCTCTTCCCTCTTTTCCTCTCTCCCTCATATCTCTCCTCCCCTCCTTCCCCTCATGTGTCCTCCCCTACCTCCCCTCATCCCTCTCTTCAGAAAGACATTAAGTTTCAGTTCCTCTTCCTCCAGGAAGGGGTTGTGACCATAGGTACAATGTAGAGAAACTTGTTACAGTGTAAGTGTGTTTTGTCTGTGTGCATGTGAGTATGTGTGTGTGTGTGTGTGAGTGAGTGAGAAAGAGAATATGGAGAGAGAGCCAAGAGGATGAGGGCAGAAATGGGTGGACCTGTTCTGTGCCAAACTCTCATCTTCCCGACAGTTAGACCTAACCTGGCGTGTGTGTGTGTGGTTGCGGGGTGGAATGTGGCCGAACAACCATTCTCTCTTGACTAGTCTGGCTTAAGGTCTTCCTCTATTACTATTCTCCTTCCCTCCTCCTGTCTCCCTTTCTTCTTTCCTCCTTCTCTCTCCTCTTTTCCTCCTCCTCTCTCCTCTCCCTCCTCCTCCTCTCCTTTCCCTCCTCCTCTCCTCTCCTTTCCCTCCTCCTCTCCTCTTCTGTCCCTCCTCCTCCTCTCCTTCTCTCTTCCTCCTCCTCTCCTGTCCCTCCTCCTCCTCTCCTTCTCTCTTCCTCCTCCTCTCCTTCTCTCTTCCTCCTCTCCTTCTCTCTTCCTCCTCCTCTCATCAGTGGACTTGTTCCTCTCCCCTGCTGGTGTAGGGGGAAGGACAGCTAGACAAATAATAAGTGCACATGCATGTGTGTTCTTGTGCGCAAGTGCACGTGTGTGTGTGTATGCGTGTCTGTGAGTGTGTATTATCTGTGTGTGTGTGTATCTGTATGTAAGTGTGTGTGTGTATGCGTGTCTGTATGTGTGTGTGTGAGTGTGTGTGGAGGAGGTTTAGGGGAAGCCCTTCCGCCTGAGAGTTCCATAGTGACACAGCGCAGTAGGCACTCTGCCAGCAGGCTCCATGCCAACACTCCATCTCCCTCTCTCCTTCTCTCTCTCCATCTCCCTCTCTCCTTCTCTCTCTCCATCTCCCTCTGTCCTTCTCACTCTCTCCCTCTCACTCTCTCCTTCTCTCTCTCCATTTCCCTCTCTCCTTCCCTTTTTCCTTCTCCCTCTCTCCTTCTCTTTCTCCTTCTCTCTTTCCTTCTCTCTCTCCATCTCCATCTGTCTTTCTCTCTCTCCATCTACCTCTGTCCTTCTCCTCTATCTGTCTTTCTGCTCTCGCTCGCTCTCAGTATCTGATTCTTCTTTCTTCTCTTGGCTTTCTCTCCATTAGCCCCACTCTTCCTATCTCTCCATCTGTCTCTCTCCTTCTCTCTCTCCTTCTCTCTCTCGGTCTCTCTGTGCTTCCTAAAAGGTGCTTACAACTACAGCCGCGTAGTTAAGTTTAAGTTAAGTTTGTGTATAGGTGTCTAAGTGTGTGTGTGTGTGCCTGTGTCTGTGTGTATGTGAGTGTGTGTGGCTGTGTGTGTGTGAGTGTGTTTAAGTGGGGGGGTTTGAGAGTATGTGTGCGTATTCCTGTTTGTGTGTGAATGAGTGTGTGTGTTTTAGTGGGTGTGTGCATGTGTGTCCACTGGGACAGCCTCTCTACCTCTATGTCAGCAACAAACAAAGTCTAAGTTTGGCAGAGTCAGCTCAGCCTTAGACAACAGCTAGGGTTAACACTGTTCAGCAGCATGACCACCAGGATCCACCAGGCTCCACTCTCTATCTCTCTCTCTCTCCCCACCTCTCTCTCTCCCTCCCCCTCTCTCTCTCCCTCCCCACCTCTCTCTCTCCCTCCCCCTGTCTCTCTCCCTCCCCACCTCTCTCTCTCCCTCCCCCTCTCTCTCTCCCTCCCCCTCTCTCTCTCCCTCCCCCTCTCTCTCTCCCCACCTCTCTCTCTCCCTCCCCCTCTCTCTCTCCCCACCTCTCTCTCCCTCCCCCCCTCTCTCTCCCCACCTCTCTCTCTCCCTCCCCCTCTCTCCCTCCCCCCCTCTCCCTCCCCCCCCTCTCTCTCCCCACCTCTCTCTCTCCCCCTCTACTTTCCGTTCCTTGTGGTCTCGGTGTACAAGGCTTTAAAGATCAGGGGTGGAGGGACTGGGATGGAGGGGTAGAAGGATGGGGGGACAGAGGGATGGAGAGAGGGCTTGACTTACAATAAAACATGTGGGTAATCAATCACCTGGAGACTCCATACAGTCCTCCCATTACCATCATTATCATTGGGGTGTGCTTGCCTTCGGCGAGCACAAACCAGTGTTCTCTGTCATATATATTATTATTAATATTGTTTCTTTTCACACCCCTAAGCCTCAGTCAATATTTGGACTACAAAGACAATGTCGATGTCAAAAGTTTCGTCTTGGTCCCGATTGGGTTGCTTGTGTTTTTGATTACGTTCCGTTGCACAGTTTAGGAGGTTACAGCGTTTTTGTGTCAAAAATGTCTTCTGTCAACAAAGGGTACTCTGTGCTAGCCTACGTCTATACGTCAGCACACGTTAGCAACGACGCATGGATACAACGTGTTAGAGACGTTCTAGCACGCAAGTTGGAGCTTGGATTATGAGTGAAAAATACCACCCCCAAAAATTCCCAACCATTTGGACTTTGCTGAGAAAGTGATTTCGAGTGGAACTGCCATCTCAGATTTTTTATTTGGTCATGAAAGTCTTTTTAATTTGAGCGAGTGCGGGTCGCCCGTGAGACCGCCTAGTCTTAGGCGGAAGCCATGCTAGAAAGCGTCCAAGTCATATTTTCGTAATTTTATAGTTCGGTCAATTTTACACCAAAAAACTGAAGGGCAATGTTATGACGATATGACTATTGGGAAGACAGCCAGGTGGTGGATACAAAAAGATGCCCCCCAAAACATAAATAAGTTTGACATTAGCGCCAGAAATGAGAATGTTTATTTTGACATAAAGTTTAGCTGTGGCATCGAAGACAGTACACACCATAGATATATATATCTATGGTGTGTATTGAGGCGGTCTCAATCAATTTCTGTAGCTAAAGATAAGGCGATTGCGAAGACGATTGTGACCCCCAGAGGGTCAGCATATTTTTGTGATTTGTGTAAAACTTGGAAATTGAGTGAGACCGCATCTTGTTTTGACGTTAGCCTCAGAGTCAGACTCGGTGTGAGACCGCATCTTGTTTTGACGTTAGCCTCAGAGTCAGACTCGGTGTGAGACCGCATCTTGTTTTGACGTTAGCCTCAGAGTCAGACTCGGTCGCCCACTGGCAGTGTGTACTGTCCTCATTTCCGGCGCTTTCAAACAACCAGTGAAGTGTTGCTATAGCAACAGCAGCCAGCAGCTTCATTTGAATTAGCCATTTCCCCCTAAAATTATGTCAAACTTATTTACGTTTTGGGGGGCATATTTTCAGTTAGCAGGCGGTACTGTTTGAATCGCGATTCCATCTGAAATATTGCCAGTGACAACGTTGTTACAGTAGCTTGTTTCAAAGGGGGTTTGCTTGTTTCAAAGGGTGTTATTTTTATTATGCAATATGAGTAGGCTAAATGCTTGAAAATATCACTAGAAGTGAAAAACTTAAGGGGACGGACCCACCTGCAACCGACACAAGCAAGCACACCCTACAACTTCCCCAGAAATTGTACCCTCTCTTGTTATTCTTTTATTGTTGCTTTGGCAATATTTACGTATTTTATGTATTTTTTGCCAATAAAGCCTGAACTGAACTGAGAGAGAGAGAGACAGAGAAAGAGAGACAGAGAAAGAGAGAGAGTGATGTTAGTTTTCCCCAGAATCACAATGACTCTTATTGAGAGACTTGTTGCTCTTGTTGGTTTGTCTTAAAATTATTGTACTCGCTGTGAAATATATTATTGTTGCTTGATTTTTCCACAGGTACACTCTTGCACTTTTGAAGTTCTTGCTGTTTAATTGTAACTTGTCTAACTACATGCTCTTATTGTTCTTCCCTTTGGGACTTATTTGGTTTCACAATGTATGCTTCATGTTTGGCTACCCGCAATGTTTGGGGCTATCTCGTTGTTATGATCAGTGACCTATGCACTTTTGTAAAACTCTCTCTTGGAAGTCGCTTTGGATAAAAGCGTCTGCAAAATGCATAAATGTAAATGTAAAAGAAGGGAGAGAGGGAGGAGTGGAGAGGCGAGAGAGGAGGGGAGAAGTGGGAGAGGAGAGGAGAGAGAGGAGGGGAGAAGGGGGAGAGGAGAGGAGAGAGAGGAGAAGGGGGATAGGAGAGAGAGGAGGGGAGAAGGGGGATAGGAGAGAGAGGAGGGGAGAAGGGGGAGAGGAGAGAGAGGAGGGGAGGCGGGTCACGTGAATGAGTCCAGCAGAGTTTTATAATAGATGTGTGTGTGTGTGTGTAGCTGTAGTCCCCTCTTGTACTGGAGAGGCAAAGGCTGGATGAATCTCTCTGCCACACAGAACAGCCTTTGTTGCCTATTCACTGAACTCCATCTCACTTTATCATTCAATTAGGACAGCTTTCACACCACCCAGCACAGAAAGACCTTCAGTCACACTGCAAACCTTACACTGGCCCTGGAGAGCGAGAGAGAGAGAGAGAGAGAGAGAGAGAGAGAGAGAGAGAGAGAGAGAGAGAGAGGATAGAAGAAAGGAAAAGAGAAGAGAGGATATAAGAGAGCAGGATACTTGAGGTCAGTGTGAGAAAGAGGACGAAAGAAAGGGGACATGACAGTAAAGAGGGAAGATGAATCAGAACTAAGATATGGATTATTATGGTCCGTACTGTGTCTACCCTCTCACTCTTTTACCTGCCCATTTAGACTATTTCTTTATTCTTTCTCCCTCTCGCTCGCTCTTTCTTTCTTCCTCTCTCTCTCTGTATCAGGTTTCCTGTGATTCGCTGACTCAACTGACAGCAACTCTTGGTTGGTGCACACTGAACCAATTATACGGCAGATCAAAGTCACATGACTTCCTGTCCAGCAGAGATGTGTGTACCTGTTACATTTAGAGAGAGAGGGGAAGGGATAGAGGACAGAGAGGGAGGAGGAGAGAGACGGAGGAGCAGAGAGACCAGGGAGAGAGGGAGGGGGAGAGAGACCAGGGAGAGGGAGGAGAGGTAAGGGAGGAGGGAGAGAGACCAGGGAAAGAGGGAGGAGAGAGGGGATAGGGGGAGAGAGGGAGGAGGTAGAGGGGAGTGAGCGAGAGGGAGGGAGAAGGAGAAAGAGAGGGGAGTGAGGGAGGGAGAAGGAGAGAGGAAGTATGTGGTTCAAGCATCTAGCGTGCAGCTACTATTTTAGCCTTGCATACTGCACAGCCTGGCAGAATGTGCTCACCGACAACTCCATCCTTCCACTGCTGAGAGTGTGTGTAGGAATGTGTTTCTGTGTGTGTGTAAGAATGTGTGTCTGTGTGTTATGTATGTGAAACAAATGTGTAGTATGGGTCTAGGCAGGAGTGTGTTACATATTTAAAAGAAGAAAATTATGTTTTATGTGGTAAGTTCTGGGGCCTAAAAAAAACTTCTGGTAATTAGTATCAGTTTTTAAAAATTCAAATTATTATTATCAGAAGAGGTTGCGTTTCAAGCCGTTGCTTGATAAAGCTGTTTGGTTTATTTGTCTTACTTGTTTATATTAGCAAGGTTAACTTTAACTAAATTAGAAATGCACCAATCGAACAAAAGAGGTGAAATATTATCAGTTAATTACACAAAGTAATACGGGTTTGTTTTTAGATGACTTTCTGATCTCAAAATTTGCTCAAAACGAGAAAGCAGTGAGGGAAACTGAAACAGGCGCCGCAAAATACATTAAATTATATAATATAAATATAACATATTATATATTATAAAGTATAAATACATTTTATAATAAATATATCAATGTAATACATTATATTATAAATATACAGTATATATATATAAAGTACATTCAACAAATCAAACGTAAAATCTCACTATCTGCATATTTTGCTGTATTCTATAAAGTAATCTATAAAGTATCACACAGAATTGCATAAACAATGTAGCTAGCTAATTTGTTCACCTAGCTAACTTAAACCGGTTAGCGAGCTCACTTCGTTAACTTAGCCAGCTAGCTTAGCCAGCTCACCTCATTAACTTAGCCAGCTAGGTTAGCCAGCTCACCTCATTAACTTAGCCAGCTAGCTTAGCCAGCTCACCTCATTAACTTAGCCAGCTAGGTTAGCCAGCTCACCTCATTAACTTAGCCAGCTAGGTTAGCCAGCTCACCTCATTAACTTAGCCAGCTAGGTTAGCCAGCTCACCTTGTTAACTTAGCCAGCTAGCTTAGCCAGCTCACCTCGTTAACTTAGCCAGCTAGCTTGGCCAGTTCACCTCATTAACTTAGCCAGCTAGCTTAGCCAGCTAGGTTAGTCGGTTAGCTAGCTCACCTAGCAGGACCTACTAGCTACTCTCCAAACTAACAAGGGCTGAAAAATTGCAAGAGGTTTCTCTGGAAAAAGAATAGGTAACTTGGCTAAAACAAAAACCAGACCACAAGCAGCTTGTGTTTTTCTGCAGCAGCTGTCATTCAGGGAGAAGTACTGTGAGCTATGAGTTCATTAGAGTTGGAAGATAGCTAGCCTGGTGTCACAGCTTCACCATTCTTTGGGCTCCAGAATCCCATCAAGATTATAGCATGGCTTCATAGCTGTAAGTCTATCGAGGGTGGTTTACAACAGAAATAGAAACACAGAGGGCCTCATGTACATACAATTGCAAACGTAGCGTTATTAGTGCCATGGCCAATCCGCAGATTCCGCACACTGTGATACTTCAGTTTACATCGTATTTACGAAACGTGCAGTTCATCGGGTAATCAGCGCCTTTCTCCGCCCACTATACCGTACATTGCGAGTATTTAAACGCACAATTGAAGGGGCCTTCTTCTCTCTTTCTATTAAGGATCAGCCCCCAAAGTCAAAACTGCAAAAACAAAGATTTAGTGATAACGAAATTGATGTGCTTGTTCATGGGGTAACGAGGGAATTTAAATATTATACAAGGCCGGAATTCCACACTGACACAAAAAAATGCAATCTGGAACGAAATTACAAATTCCAGTAACTGTAATATTGCATGGCTGCTTAATCTGTAACGCGTAATGATTTCATGTTCACTCAACTGAAAAAGTGTGATCCTTATGGCAAAAATCCTTTCAGAAAGTCTCCTCGGCCTATGTGTTCGTCTTGCTCGGATTACTGCTGTCATTTCACAAGGAGGCATATGAGAGGAAACCCGCATGCACCCAAGTCTACACCTGCTTTTAAGAGGCGCAGAATTTTCACCGCAAAATAGAGGCACACTTTCACGGGCGGTTTCTGTACATACTGCGGAATACATAATTAGGCACGCTTTACGCATCCCCTCCAATTTCTTTATGGGAAACTCCCACTTTCCCCTTGACCCTCCCGTGAAAGCATATGCATGACACGGAAAAGCGCAATTTGCCATTTTCAGTTCCCGCAACAGAAAATCTGCGCTTTTACCTCATGTTTTACCGCATATTTGTAGATACCTCGCCATGCCAAAAAAAAGAGAAATACCACTTGATGGCCAAGCACACAGCTGATGTGAAGTCTCCGTCCCCTCATCAAAGCCAGGCGATTGCAATGTTGTTTTCAATAAAAAAAACATTTGCACTAAGCAATCCGATCCACTTTTCCATGTTGATAAGAGCATCAAAATGAGAAAAATTGTGGGACAAAAAGAAATCAATGGACATTTAGAATACATAAAAATGTGTGATTAATCGCGAGTTAAGTATTACATTAATGCGATTAATCGCGATTAAATATTTTAATCGTTTGACAGCACTAGTAATTAACAAATAGAGCTGCATACTCTAAAATTAACATAATAGAGAGTTACACTGGGATTAACCAGAAGACTTGAAACTGTAATTTCTGTATGAATAAAATATAAAGTTTATACCTCTGACTGGATTAGAACCGAGCACCCTTCCCACATCAGCACTGCGTCTCATCCTACTAAGCCATTCACAGACTTAGACATTTGATTGTTCAGTTTTTCTATCAGAAAATAAGAAATTTCTTCAATGGCAAGCATTGTCAGAATTGGTTAAAGTTTAAATAGCAGTAGTTTAGTCCTATTTATATATGGGACATAAAACTGGACAACGGGATGTTCTGGGTTGCTTCTGTAAAGAATAGCTTACTCACAGGGCTATAAAAGGTTTTTTGGGGTGCCATAACTTGTCATGGAAGGAAATGCCTGATGCCTAACATCAGTGGCAATTTGTCCTGGCTTAGGTTACTGAAATAAATGTGCGCAACAGGCAAGGGATCCACCTGAACAATCAATATACTTAATTAAAGCTAACTTGGTTGTGAATCTGATACTACCATGCATAGACTCCAAGTAGCTAGCTACTGTGGTAAACCGGTCTTGTTTCGCAGTGGTTTACACAGTCTCGCTAAACAGATGATCGGAGTGTTGTTATGGTCTAAAATAAACACTCATTGCTATGTTTTACAACCGGAGGATTGACTGGAAGACTAGAAACCGTTCTGTACCCCCCCCCCCCAAATTTTTTCCTTTGACTGGTTTAAACCTACAACCCTACGTTTACCAGCACAACATCTCACCCAATTGAGCCATTCCCAGATCTGGACTTTGCCATGTTCAGTAACAGGATAATAAAATAAGGCAAGCATTGTCAGATTTGGTCCAAGCTCAAACAACTGTAATTCAGTCATATTTTGACATATCAAGGTGAAACTTTGCATGGTACTTCAGGGCCTTGTCACCTTAAAGCCTATAAGGTTTGAACCACCCTTCAAAAATACATTTGATTTAGTGACACAAACATATTGAGGCAATGTGGACCTTTACATAAATACACCCCTTTCAGCCATTTTGTATTTGATTCAATTGTCTTACGTAACGTTTTTAAATACATCAATGATACACATCTGTACAAAATGTCAAGTCAATTAGACCTTTGGTTCAAGAGAAGAGGAATTTTGAAGGTTTTCCAAAATTATCACTGTACAGGAAAATCCATCATGGCGGACCTTATGGGTCTTTGAGGCTTTTTTGTTCCTCATGAAAAATAAGGCATGCATACCAAGTTTCAGAAGAAATGGAGCAATGGGGTGGAAATGTCATCACTTTGAAAAGTGGACTTTTGGGCGTGTCCTGTGGTGTCCCTTACAGTCAAATGTCATATTTGGTATGGGGGTACCCACTCGGATGTAGTATCAATGAGCCAAATTAGAACATTTATGACCAGGGACTTTTTGAGATATTGGGGCGCAAGGAGAAGAAAAATAATAATAAGAAGAATACTAACAAAAACAATAAGTTCCCTCCTACCAGAGGAACCCTAATAATAATAATACCAACAATTACACCAGGGTTCCTTCTGACGGAGGAATCCTAATTAGTTGTGAACATAAATTAACAATTTGCATTTAGTTCTGAATCATATATGTTTCGCTGTCAAGCTGATCAGAACAACTGTTGTTAAAAGGGCAGAGCTCCTTTAAGAGATCAAGGAGGTAACTGTATTATTAGGATGCCAAGTCATTACAATCATCATTGACCCTCTCTACTTGGACAGGCCACCATGGGCGATGGAAAATAAACTGTGGCAAACTGTACAGTTTGCCTTGAATTTATTTCCCATGACGGGACTGACCCATTTCCGTATTTTGACAGCCTCTTTCGCTTTATAGGCGGACTTGGGCCGAAGGTACAGTTATTGGCTGGCATTTTTTAAAGCTACGGGCCTGACTTTGAGTAACCAGGGCAACCATGACGTTGAGTGACGGTGACAGACAGCTTGCCTGGCAATCGGATACTTCAATGTCTCATGAAACTCTTGGTTTTATTATTTCTCATGTTATTCCAAGCATGTGAAAAGGTAACATAAGTAAGGGACGGTGCATTTTATTTTTCAATACGGGACGAGTGGCAACGCGACCTCTGACCTTCATGCCTCAGAGAGACTTTGCAGCAGTGTCTGTGCTCCGTGTCTATAGATCATGGTTGTGTGCTTGTCTGGTGGAACTCTCTACTCAACTGACTAATGCAAATAAACTCCAGAACCAAGATGAAAGTCCCACCTTCTAGGGGAGCTAGGGATACCAGGGTTAGAGGGATACCAGGGTTAGAGGGATACCAGGGTTAGAGTTAGAGGAATACCAGGGTTAGAGGGATACCAGGGTTAGAGGAATACCAGGGTTAGAGGGATACCAGGGTTAGAGTTAGAGGAATACCAGGGTTAGAGGGATACCAGGGTTAGAGGGATACCAGAGTTAGAGGGATACCAGGGTTAGAGGAATACCAGGGTTAGAGGGATACCAGGGTTAGAGGGATACCAGGGTTAGAGGAATACCAGGGTTAGAGGGATACCAGGGTTAGAGGGATACCAGGGTTAGAGGGATACCAGGGTTAGAGGGAATACTAGGCATCTGAACTAGGTCCCGATCTAATCTCTCTCCATCCCTCCTTCTCTATCCATCTTGCTCTTAGTTGGTGGCCTCTGTCTCTCTCCCTTGCTCCTAGTTAGTGGCCTCTGTCTCTCTCCCTTGCTCCTAGTTAGTGGCCTATGTCTCTCTCCCTTGCTGTTAGTGGTTAAATGAGTGACCAGACACCTACTACCAAATTAAACTGGCACTTCAGCTACTGTGTGAAACATATATAACATAAATAAATATACAGTATTCAAACTCCTTGCCTGGAATTTAAGAATAGACACACACACTCACACGCATGAAGGCAAACACACACGCTGTTTGAGAGACAAGGTATTAGGCTCAAGAGGCCATGTTTGTGTCTTGCTGCCTGGAGAAAATAATAAATAGAGCTATAATCTAGCCTCCACTCTGCTAACTCACATTCTAGCATGAACCCAGTGTCCCACTCTCCCTCCCCCTGCCCATCCCCCATCTCTCTCCTCCCCCTCCAGTACTCTACCACACTCCTTCCTCTCTCTCTCTCCCCTTCCTCTCCCCCATCCCCCTCTCTCTCTCCCCCCCTCTTTCTCCCCCTTCCTCTCCCCCATCCCCCTCTCTCTCTCCCCCATCCCTCTCTCTCTCCCCCTTCCTCTCCCCCATCCCTCTCTCCCCCCTCTCTCTCCCCCTTCCTCTCCCCATCCCCTTTTCTCTCCCCCCTCTCTCCCCCTTCCTCTCCCCCCTCTCTCTCCTCTTCTCTCAGAAGGTGAAGAAACACAAAGAGGGATCAGAGCCTTTCCGATTCTTCTTTGGATACACACACACACACACCCCAGTGAGGGCCACCCCCCCCACACACACACACAATACCCATGATGCTCCTTTCTCATGGTAATCAGCCCACTGCCCGCAGAGGTGCACTGCATTGTGGGACAGGGAGGAGACCTCCCTCGGTCTGCCACACATACACACATGGAGAAAAACACACATGTAATTCACACACACACAGTACACACACACATACAGTACACAGCAACAACTTGACAACACTTTTACACGAACACACATGATGAATTACACACGAGCACAAGAGTGTGTGTGAACTCTCTCCCTCACACACACTCTCTCTCCCTCACACACACTCTTTCTCCCTCACTCCATGTTGATAACACAATTCTACTACACGCACACTCTCACACACACACATTCTCGCAATCACAAAAGCTAAGATGTTTTGTACAGCCCTCCAACCACTAAAAGCTGCTGAGTAAAGTTCCTCTCCTGAACAGATTGAACTATAAGAGGCGGAAGCAGAAACACATGAGTCTCAACTTGCACAGAAACATGTCAATAACAAAGGCATTGTCTCGTGACGATCTCACTTCCATTTCCTTATTATGTAGCTCGAGGCGCTGGAAATGCGCCTGATGGAGTGAGCTTGCGAGTCTCCACGCAAAAAGGAATCTCAGCTCAACAGTGAAGACTTAAATAACTAGGCTACGTTATTTATCCTGCACGTGTACGCCTAACCCTATGTTTCGGTAAATGACAGAAAACTCAAAGTGGCCCAATTTACTGTTTATGCAAAGTGCATGTTCATATTTGACGTGGAGTATCAGTGTCAAACAGGCCTGCACGCACACGCGTGGACCCGGGGGGTGTAGTGCGGCTGAGAGCGGCCTAGGTGATCTGTGGTGTACATAATGTTGCTGTGGTCATAAGAGTTACAACGTGGGATGTCTAATTGGTGAATCCTATTATTACTGCCCCTTTCACACACACATACACACAGTGGTTTCAAGGCAGCCTGCAGGTGTTGGACAAAGATAGCATGACGTCCGCTTACGCTCTTAGGCTAAAGCAAACATTAACTGTCACAAAACTACCACACATCTCCTCAGACGAGGCAAACAGAGCCATCTTCAGGGAGAAAGTAGATCATTTAGTGCAGGATTAACGATCACTTGTTGATTCAAATGTTTGATATGCAGAGATAGAACACAAAATTACGTTCAAAACAACAACATGAAGAATCAAGCCAACAGCAACACCTGAGAGCAGCGGGCAGTCGCCTCGCGGGCTAGCTCGTGCTCCGCTGGCTGCTCTGCTTGTTGTTACACTTCGAAAGCAGAAAAACGAGCATCTCAACCTGCACGGAAACATGCGCAATCAACGACAAACAAATGTCACACGACACATAGCTATAGCCTACTACCGACTGGACGGAGTTTCATCAAAGGAAGAAAGTTAGGCTTCTCAGGTTGGTTGGACCTTTCGGGAGCTCAGAAATGGAGCAACATGCGAGTTTAGGCTATAAGACATGACACGAGTAAACACAGTAGAACAAATGTTATGTAGGCTACTTTTACCAAAAGTTCAGCGTACACCATGGCACGTTCCCCCTGACATCTCCCTCGCTCCTCTGCAATGGCATGCTCAACATGATAAATATTCGGAAATTGACTAAAATTCAGCAATTTTAGGAAAACTTGCACAGAACATCAATCAACAATCCCAAAGACACCGTCGACAAAGTGCATGTTGTTTAGAGTGTCAATGATTTACACAGACTTTATATTTATCGACAAAGCTTCGAGTGAGGAGACGATCGGCGTAATTAAAAATTAAATAGCCCGATGCTTACAGCACAGGCTACTTCCACAAAATAATCTAAATTCCACCCGGTTCAACTGCAGAGTAAGAACAACATGATCATGACAAGTAAACTCTTGCGAATGTCAATATATCGATAACGAGAGGAAAAAGTTGCGGTAATGATACGAATCCTATTAAAAAAACATGCACACATCAGAACGTGCAGCCACATTACGAGGTCTTCAGAAAACGAGTAGTTACCCACCAAAAAGTTCCCAGCGCCGCATTTGTCAATTTCTTATGGAAACCCGGCAACAATCCATCCGGACTGGAAGCAAAGCGACGGCGGGAGACCCCACGCCACCTTTCCCTGACTTTCTCTCTTCGATCTGTTGTTTTATTATTTTTTCAAATTTTTTTCTATACTTTTTCTATATTCGGGGCCTGAGTGTCTCGCTCTGTGCTCAGGCTGCAGCGGAGTTATGGGGCGCGAGCATTGTGGGAGTGTGACGTCAGGCCACTTTCACAAACTTTTTTACCAGGGGCTTGCTGGGTGAACGAGTGGTAGCTGTGCTATGTTGATGATATGTGACTTATTTAGACTCTGTCATGTTAGTTGACTGGTATCAGTGTAAATAGTCTATAACTAGGCCTTACTTCGTTTTTCAGAAATGTCTGGAAATGCATTAGGAAGAATCCAGCGTCATAATGCCTTGCAAGTGTCCGATTTAATAACAAATATTTTCATTTATCATTTATTACAATCTAATTAGTAAACACAAACATGGGTCACTGTTTTAATAACTTAAATAATCAATGTTTTTATTACAGACGATATTACAGACTATGGATTATAAACATAATTCGTTTTAAACGCTTTATTGTTAGGCTAAATTAGTTACGTTCATATCGTTTAGTTTGATCATTCAAATTTTATTTTGAATAGATATTTTGTAAGTTTATAGTATACAATTATTATGTAGTTCATTATGTGAACGGGGTATGTGTAACTTTCATAAACAGACAGTTGGTCACAATTTATGAATAATGATTCTGAAGGTTGACAGTTCTCCCCTGCCGTAGTATATTTGTATGAATTTATGAACGAATAATTTGGAAAGAAAATTGTGTCTGATAAGAATTTCACTTTTGAACAATTATGAATATTCATTTTATTTGTATGAATCATAATAGCTTCCACTTACAACTTTGTGTGTGTTATGCCTTGTATTCAATATGGGACTATGTTTTGATTTTCAAATAAGTGTTTAATAAGTGTTAATAAAACAATTGTAATCATTAAACATTTAATCACGAGTCCAGTACAGGCTGTTTTGAACTCTGAAGCTCTTTAAAGCTCTTTCACAGGGAGCAAGTTATCCTCACTAGGAAAACTGCTGTTTAGGATCGCCTTGGGACAATCTATAACTAGTAAGAAAGTTAAGAAAGACACTATTTAAACGCTTTTATCAAAACCACTTGAAGGTGTAATTATTCCGCCAAGTGCTCGAGCTTCTCTCGGATTCCATCTGTTCTGGAATGTATAGAGCGCGGGTCCCACGTGCGATGCTCCGGTGGTCCCGTTTCACCTTGTGTTTTGGGGCGAAAGAATTACTTCCAGGGCACACCAGCCCGTTTCCTCACGCCCCCACCCCTTCCCCGTCCTCGCCACGGGCGTCATACCCAACCGCGGGTGGATGTGTTTGTGTATGAAATCGAGAGGGGGGAGGGGTGGGGGTCGGGGGTCTTCAAAAGCCTTTCGACAAGTTCGATACAGCAGAAGGGCAAAACACGCGCATGAAATGCCTCGTGAAACCGTCCTAGTCCTTGTTCGATTCTAACGTCTGAGTAACAATGAGACAGTTACAGGTTTGTTTGATTGAGGAGTATTTTCTCCAGGCAGATATTCACCATTCGGACTAATACAGGTAGTTAGACTCAGTCGGGCTTTTGTTTGTGAGCATGCCAGAGGAGTAGCAGACTTTGCAATCCTTGTATTGAAAAGGTCAATTGAATGGTTGCGTTCAGTTGTGATTTTCCAATTATTTTCGGTAGTTAAAGAGAGTTTTTTTGTGCTTTACAAGTTTAAATTAAGTGTATAAATTTTCCACCAATAAATACACTGTAACTAACTATATTTTTTATTAAACATGATTTGATTTTAAACCCCTTTGTCTGACCACACACAATATAACATTATTGTCTATAAATAGATCGCTATTTGAACTCTGCTGTACTGCATACTAAATATATTTGAACTAAATAATTTGAACCCGTAATCTTAATTTCCCTTATCTTAGTCTTAAAATTGGGACCTGTTTAGAGCTGCATGCACACTAGCAGCTCCTGTGAGGAGGCAGGAGAACACCCTCATGTCCATGTAATTGACAGCTTGTGTTGCAACAATGGGTTTGCCATTTGTCATAAATGTTGAAGTATGACTTTTTTTACTATGTTTTAGCTGCATCAGTAATTCACTATTTAGTGTGTTGAGCGTATAGGGACATTCTGAAACTATTGTTCAAGAAAGTTTGAATGAAAACCAAGTAATATTGATCACTAATTCAAAATATTAAGATACATTTGTGGTTGAATCTAGCTGAAGATACAATGTTTGGATGAATCTAGCTTTAGTTATTATGTTTGTTTGAATCTAGCATAATGTTTAGTTGAATCTAGTTGTAGTTATGATGGTTATTGAATCTAGCTGTAGTTATTATGTTTAGTTGAATCTAACTGTATAGTTATAATGTTTAGTTGAATCAGGCTGTAGTTATAATGTTTGGTTGAATCTATCTGTAGTTATGTTTTGTGGATTTAGTTGTGGTCAAAACGTTTGGTTTAATCTTGCTGTAGTTATATGGGACGTTTAATAGCTACAATGTTTGGTTTAATATAGCTATAGTTACCATGATTGGTGTTCAATCTAATTATATGCTAGGTGTTTAATCTATAAAGTTTGGTGTTTTAATATTTGGTGTTTAATCTATGATGTATGGTGTTAAACTGAAGGTAGAATGTTTTTGTGTTTCCGTAGTCATTTCCATCATTGAATAATTATTTTTTTAATCCATAAAACATGCTGAGTCGTTATAGCAGCTTTAAACGTGGGGATATTTATAGCCTAGACAGTTTATCTGGAAGTTTATGACATTTTATAAAGAATACACATACACAGTTTTTTGTGGTCAATTCTGTTTTGTGAAAACCTTGGAAGAAACGCAATTCAAAAGACCACCACAGCGCCAACTACCAATGCCACAGTAATAAAGTGTTCAGTTGTGCCAACACGTGTTACGATTGTGTTGGAGTACACATCCCTCACAGACCCAGCTACTCATTCATTTCTGTCCCCTGTAGAGGACACTGTCCCTGTAGAGGACACTTTCCCCTGTAGAGGACACTGTCCCCTGTAGAGGACACTGTGCCTGTAGAGGACACTGTCCCCTGTAGAGGACACTGTCCCCTGTACTGTCCCCTGTAGAGGACACTGTGCCTGTAGAGGACACTGTCCCCTGTACTGTCCCCTGTAGAGGACACTGTGCCTGTAGAGGACACTGTCCCCTGTAGAGGACACTGTGCCTGTAGAGGACACTGTGCCTGTAGAGGACTGCTTTCTGCTCGTAGAATTTAGTTTGTTTTTGTCCAGAGGACACGCTTAACAATTTGGTTAAATTTATTTCCCTTAAAATGTGTTTATTAGCCAAACATTTTTGTGTAAAGTTCTAACAGTATTTTAGTTAACAGAGCCAAGGAAAGGTTTGTATTTACCAGACATTTGTTTACGTGTAATTTCATCTCACCTACCGGCACAGACACCATCTCAACAACAATACTACTTGTTCTAATGATAGGACACTGCAACACATTTTTATGTATTTACCTATTTTGCCTAAGTTGTCTGTATAGAAGACAGGATTTTACTTTTAAACACCTATATGTGGGAGCCTTCAGGCAGGGAGTGACGGTTTTACACACCTATATAAGGGAGCATATCTGCGGTATGGTTCTGGGTTGCCCAACAGGAGACTGGTGGTGTGGAGGTCTGGACCAGCGCTTCATCCACCCTGTGATGTGTTCATCACACCAGCTTCCTGCCAGCGCTTCATCAGGAGCCCCGAGACCAAACAGAAAGAGAGGATGAGAGGAAAGCTGTGATGGGTGCTTCCTCCCCTAGCTGTGTTGATGGGCTTGATGACTGTGGTCTGGGACTCGGGCAGTCTGATTACTGATGGGAGGAGGCCTGTCATTTACAGCCACAGATCGATTTTTAAGTATCTTCTGAAATGTAGGCATCTACTTATAATCACCCATCTCTTTTTCCCCCTCTCTCTCTCTCTCTCTCTCTCTCTCTCTCTCTCTCTCTCTCTCTCTCTCTCTCTCTCTCTCTCTTTCTCTCTCCTCTCTCCATCCCTATCTCTTTTCCTCTCTTGCTCTCTATCCCTCCCTCCCTTCCAGTAAGACGCAGGCAGCCCAGAAGCGTCTCCCCTCCCCCCTACCGCACACCTAACTCGTTGAGGGCTGGTCCTGCCTGGTTCTGACTGCCCCAGAATACTGATCAGTGTTTGGAACACAGTGCAATTAGTATGGAACAATTTCGACACATCTGGAGTGGATTTCCTAGCCACCAGAATACCCAGCGACCCCCTTGGTCCATGCCAGATTGGTAGACTGGCAGAGGGCGAGTGACAGAGAGGAGGAGAGACACACGGTCTGAGTGTGTTTGGTTTGAATCAGACGGGCGGTTTACTTTAGCCAGCGCTGAACATAAAGATCTTAGAAGAACAGAGTAACCACAGAGGGATGATCACAGTTAGCTGCCCTGGGGAAGGGAGGTGGAGGGGAGGTGGAGGGGAGGTGGAGGGGAGGTGGAGGGGGAGGGGAGGGGAGGGGAGGGGAGGGGAGGGGAGGGGAGGGGAGGGGGAGGGGAGGGGGAGGGTAGGTGAGGGGATGAGGAGTGGTGTAGCGTTGGATTATACTACATACTCACCACAGATCTGTCCTCACAGGGGCCCACCTACACCTACACAAGGAGATATGGTTGTGTGTAGAGGGAGAGGGTTGTGTGCTGAGAGGGTTGTGTGTTGAGAGAGAGGGTTGTGTGTTGAGGGAGAGGGTTGTGTGTTGAGAGAGAGGGTTGTGTGTTGAGAGAGAGGGTTGTGTGTTGAGGGAGAGGGTTGTATGTTGGGAGAGAGGGTTGTGTGTTGAGGGAGAGGGTTGTGTGTTGAGGGAGAGGGTTGTGTGTTGAGGGAGAGGGTTGAGGGAGAGGGTTGTGTGTTGAGGGAGAGGGTTGTGTGTTGGGAGAGAGGGTTGTGTGTTGAGGGAGAGGGTTGTGTGTTGAGGGAGAGGGTTGTGTGTTGTGTGTTGAGGGAGAGGGTTGTATGTTGGGAGAGAGGGTTGTGTGTTGAGGGAGAGGGTTGTGTGTTGAGGGAGAGGGTTGTGTGTTGAGGGAGAGGGTTGTGTGTTGAGGGAGAGGGTTGTGTGTTGAGAGAGAGGGTTGTGTGTTGAGGGAGAGGGTTGTGTGTTGAGGGAGAGGGTTGTGTGTTGAGGGAGAGGGTTGTGTGTTGTGTGTTGAGGGAGAGGGTTGTATGTTGGGAGAGAGGGTTGTGTGTTGAGGGAGAGGGTTGTGTGTTGAGGGAGAGGGTTGTGTGTTAAGGGAGAGGGTTGTGTGTTGAGGGAGAGGGTTGTGTGTTGGGAGAGAGGGTTGTGTGTTAAGGGAGAGGGTTGTGTGTTGAGAGAGAGGGTTGGGTGTTGAGGCGTCATGACAAGAAACTTTCAGCTGTACTAACTCTCTGCTGCTGACTGATAAGAATTGGAGCCACTAACCCTGGAGCCATGGGTGGATCTAACCCTGGAGAAGCTGTGTAGAGGCTATAATAGAGGCTGTGTGGAGGCTATGTAGAGGCCATGTAGAGGCTGTGTAGAGGCTATAATAGAGGCTATATAGAGGCTGTGTAGAGGCTTTCTCTCCAATGGCTCCCATGAGGGAAGGATCTGGTGTTAAAGTGTAACCAGGGTTAGTTTAGTTGCATTTTAAGCTCCATTGAAGACGGAGGTGAGCAGGACTTGCTGCCACCAGCAGAAGAAGCCTCCGCTCCCAGCCTCCACCCCAGCCTCCTCCCAGCCTCCACCCCAGCCTCCGCTCCCAGCCTCCTCCCCAGCCTCCGCTCCCAGCCTCCACCCCAGCCTCCGCTCCCAGCCTCCACCCTAGCCTCCTCCCCAGCCTCCACTCCCAGCTTCCACCCCAGCCTCCGCTCCCAGCCTCCACCCCAGCCTCCTCCCCAGCCTCCTCCCAGCCTCCGCTCCCAGCCTCCACCCCAGCCTCCTCCCCAGCCTCCACCCCAGCCTCCACCCCAGCCTCTGCTCCCAGCCTCCACCCCAGCCTCCTCCCCAACCTCCACTCCCAGCCTCCACCCCAGCGTCCGCTCCCAGCCTCCACCCCAGCCTCCGCTCCCAGCCTCCACCCCCAGCCTCTGCCTCCACCCCCAGCCTCCAGCCTCTGCCTCCAGCCTCCACCCCCAGTCTCCGCCCCCAGCCTCCACCCCCAGTCTCCCACAGGCCTCCACCCCCAGCCTCTGCCTCCAGCCTCCATCCCCAGTCTCCCACAGGCCTCCACCCCCAGCCTCTGCCTCCAGCCTCCACCCTCAGTCTCCCACAGGCCTCCACCCCCAGCCTCTGCCTCCAGCCTCCACCCCCAGTCTCCCACAGGCCTCCACCCCCAGCCTCATGCATGGGAGGACAGTCTCACGTGAAGACGTGAACACCTGCCGCAACAGAGCCCACCCTAATTACCCAGGATCATAAGTATCTTTAAGCAGAGGTTAGAGGCAGGGTTCTTTTGTGTCTAACCAGATAGTCATAACGTTGAATATTAATTAATCAACATTGGTTGCATCCCCCACCATTCCTTTTGCACATGTATGGCAAAGTAAGAAATAATTCTCTGGTTCCGTTTAAGTAATTATCACTCAATTACTGTAAGTCAAACCAGGCATTCATGATCCCTCTCGCTTGCCCTTTTTCGCTATGGGAGAGAGAGAGAGAGAGAGAGAGAGAGAGAGAGAGAGAGGGAGGGAGAGACAGAGAGAGAGAGACAGAGAGAACAGGACAGAAATATATATACATATATATTTATATGAACACAAAACAAATGCTGTTGCTCTGACAGCTCACGTGCTGCCTATGTCTAAAGAATGTGACTGTGCTGTGCACGTGCCAGTACTGATGTGTGTCAGGAAAGACAGTTCTGCAGTAGGGAGTACTAGCTACGTAGATGCAGATGATTAAAAATATGACTCACTTCACTTGCGTGCTTTTACTATCGGGTTTAGCAGACTTGCGTCAAGCGAAACAGCTTTTTTACCCTGCCAAAATGCGATATGAATATTGGGTGGTGTTTTTAAGCTATTAGACTTGTAAACATTTTCTTTGTAAGTTTGATAATTGTCTTGAGTATGCGCTTCATTTCAGCCGACTAGGATAGGAAACTTGACTCATTTGTTGGAACTGCGAACATTTGGCATGCACCAATTAAAAGTTAGACTACAGTCTAATGTGTTACCTCTATTATTAAGTGTGAATACGCTAGACCACACATTTCCATTGACAGAAAAAAATGACAAGAGCCACTCAGGATAATTTATTTCGTGGAATGGAAATGGAAATTAAAACAATAAATTAGAAAAAAATCCTCTTTTGGTTTAGAGTGCATGCAGGGAGTGCCCTCCATACCATATAATATCTATGCTCCATACACTATATACTACGTACTACGTGGCACTAGTACGTACTACGTATGTATGTACTTTTTTAGCTCGAAAATGCTGCACTTGATCAATAGTTGGAAGAAAGCAGAGAACAGTGCGAGTTAAGTTATTGAGCTCAGCTCTACTGCGGAGCATAGGGAGGGGGCAGCAGTTTACGGTAGAACGGTGCAGTGCATTATGGGATTTGCCATGATTAGCAATGGCGGCGAAACAGACAATCTCTCAACTTCTGTTCTGCAGTTCTGTACTTTCAGCAGTGTTGTTGCAAATTAGTCTAACATTTGCCGAACAATTGACTTGGGATGACAATGGTTACCTCATGTACTGTCCTTGCATGGGTAACTAGCAGTTTTGTTTATACAAAGTACTTAAGTTGAGATCAACTCAACCGGCATTATTAGTTTGAACCAAGGTTTGAACTGGTAGCACTAGCTACCTTGCTAGCTATCTAATGTTATAAATCAGCCGCTAACTTGGGGTTCATGTCGTTAGTTTCTAGCTGTCTGATGTATGATTAGTTTGTGCATTTGTGTGGTATTGAATGGTAAAACGTGTTTATTAACCGGGTAATCTGTCATAAGATTAAGTTTGGGTTGTTTTATCATTATTCAGAATAGGAAACTAATGGCAGCGGCAGGTTTTAGTCGTCAGTATGCTTGTAATAATATACACTCCAGCTATCCCATTCATGCACTCCTTAGACATAGCAAGTTCTAGAAATGCCTTCTCTTTCCTCAGATGTTAGTATCAGTAGACACTTATGATGTTTTCAACCCTGTCATTGCACCAGGTCGCTTTGGAAACCAAGCAGATCACTTCTTGGGGTCCCTGGCGTTTGCCAAGATGCTGAACAGGACGCTGGTGGTGCCGCCGTGGATAGTGTACCGCCACCATGCACCCCCCTACACCAACGTATGCCCCTCCACACAGCCAAGCTTGTCTGTAACATGCTCAGTTTAAACCCAGACACAGACTACATACACACCTGTCTGTCTCACTACATACACCTGTCTGTCTGACAGGTGTATGTAGTGAGACACATCCAGACGCTTTGGATAAAAGCATCTGCTAAATGCATAAATGAGACACCTGTCTGTGCCCCCAGGTGCATGTGCCCTACAGTGAGTTCTTCCAGCTGGGGGCGCTGTCGTCCTTCCACCGCGTGGTGAGTTTGGAGGCTTTTATGCAGCAGCTGGCCCCCGCTCACTGGCCCCCCGGGGACAGGGCCGCGTACTGCTTCGAGGCCGCCGCCCTCCGAAGCCCTGACAGGAAGTCCTGCCCCATGAAGGTGGGTGGAGCTCTGGTCAGGTAGGTGGAGTTTGAGGGTGGAGATCAAGGCATAAGAGGCGGGGCCTTAGGTTGGGTGAGGGGAGAATGTAACAGTTGGGGTTAGAAGTCTGTAACGGGTATGTTACGAACGTGGTCTTGCAAGCTTCGTCAGAGACATGCTGGCCAATGTTCACCCCCAACGGGAGTCGAACCTGCCACCTCTTGACTACCACTACCAACTACGCCGAAGAAAAGCTAGCTATTCGTTGACGAGGGCGGCCCATTACATACCTGAGGAGTGAGTTTCACCAGTTCACACCAGTTACATCTCTCACTGTGTTAAAGGTGTATCTCTGAGGTCAAACACTGCCCTCTGGTGGCCTGCAGGTAGAATTGTATCCTCTGCCATCTCTGTTAGTTCATCTATGATGTCTCTAAGTTGTATGTTTGTTAGCGAGGACAGGGAAGACCTTAACCCTCTAGCTGTCTCTCCAGGACGGGAATCCCTTTGGGCCGTTCTGGGACCACGTGGGCGTGGAGTTCGACCGCTCAGTCCTGTTCAGCGGCCTGTCCTTCAGTGCCTACCACCAGCACCACTGGATCAACAGGTGAGAGGGTGTGTGTGTTGCTGTGGATGCTGTGTAGTGTTGTGTGTTTGAACATGTGTGTGGTGTTTGCATGTGCTTCTAGATGCTACGTTTTGTATGTTTCTGTGGATAAAGCACCAGCTAAATTGATTTTTTCAAATACAGCCAAAACTGCTCTTCCCTCCTCTCTCTAACCTCTGTTTCCATCTCTGTTTCTATCTCTGTCTCTCTCCCTCCCCCCCCCTGTTCTGGTGCTGGTGGAGAGCAGGTTTCCTCCAGGGGAGCACCCAGTGTTGGCTCTGCCCGGGGCTCCGGCGGTGTTCCCGGTGCTGCAGGAGCATGTGGGACTGCAGCGCTACGTGGTGTGGTCGTCTCCGCTGGCCCAGCAGGGCCAGCAGCACATCAGCACCCTGCTGGACGCCCCCTACCTGGGCATCCACCTCCGCATTGGCTCCGACTGGGTGAGCAGGAAAACATCCACCACATGCACACAGACACACATGCACACACACGCATGCACACGGACACACATGCACACAGACACACTCAGTCTGCAACACAGTCAGACATTCTCTAGCATATGAACCCTCATGTCCTCTTCTGTCTGGCAGCAAAGTGCCTGTAAGCTGCTCCAGAGCGGCGATACAGGGCCTCTGTTCATGGCTTCTCCTCAGTGTGTGGGCTATGACCGCCACACCGCCCTGCCCCTCACCATGGACATGTGTTTGCCCGGCTTGCTGGAGATCCGCCGTGCACTCAAGCTCTGGGTGAAGAAGACCTCCGCCCGCTCCATCTACATTGCCACCGACTCTGAGTCCCACAGCCAAGAGATCAACCGGCTGTTCAGGGGCAAGGTGAGGGTGGGAGGGGGGTGGGAGGGGGGTGGGGGGAGGTGGAGACGGGGTAAGGGTAAGATGGTGGTTGTGTTCCAAGTGAGGGTGGTGTAATATGATGGTGATTGTGTTCCAAGTGAAGGTGGTATATGTGATGGTGTATGTGTGCCAGGTGAAGGTGGTGTAATGTGATGGTGTATGTGTGCCAGGTGAAGGTGGTGAGTCTCCAGCCAGACTCGGCCCAGGTGGACCTGTACATCCTCAGCCAGGCGGACCACTTCATCGGTAACTGTGTCTCATCCTTCTCCGCCTTCGTGAAGCGAGACAGGGACATACACGGCCGGCCCTCTTCCTTCTTTGGGATGGACGTTCCTGGGAAGATCCAGGTCAGGGATGAGCTCTGAGCCTCCTCCGCCGTTTCTGGGACTGATCTAGAACACCTGCTCTGGGTCCCTGTTCTACAACACCTGAACGACTCACACCTGGCTGTTGTAGAACACCTGACTGACTGTTCTAGAACACTTAACAGAGTGAAAAATAAACACTGAAGCTCAGGTGAAATGTTAGAATGGCATTAATCAGGGAGGGAGAGAGAAGGGGGGGACGGAGAGGAGGACGACCCAGACCAAAACCTTCTCCCAGGTACCAATGGAGCTTCATATTGACACGACTGTTCACAACCTGCAGACTCCTTATCGCACACAAGCAGCATTTAAATGGACAAGTTGGGTATTTGAATGTAGAAGTATTTGAATTTGGTGAGTTAGGGACTCACCGTAATTCTGTCTCTTCTGTAATTACTGCTGTTATAATTTGCCTGTGTTTTGGAATGTTTTGGTAGAATGCCCGGTGTATCTGTTCTCCACGGTGCCCCTGGTTGGAGTAGAAATACCCTGTCACATTAGTGCTCAGATGGGTAGATACACTGCTTTCTCTGATCACATACTGCAGCCCTCTGTCCTGTCTTACCTCCCTCCTCTCCTCCTCACCTTCTCCTCCTTCCTCACCTTCTCCTCTCCCCCCTCTCACCTCCCCCCTCTCTCTCCTCTCCTCTCAAATATGGTAATACATGGTGACGAAGTTGAAGAAAAAAAAACAATAATGTGAAAGATTGACTGTTAAAAATATCTCGAACTCATTTACTGAGAAACAAATACTATTATAAATTGTTTTAATGAGTAATAAAGTAAACCCCGTTTTCTAAGGAAATACTTTCGTTTTTATTGATTATCTTTTATTAAGGCTGAATTTACACTTATTACTGTGACGTGAAACGAATTTCTCGTTTATCTGGCTGAGCGTGTCTAAAACAGGCTACATCCGGGACAGTGGATGCAGGCAGCGGTGCTGCGGTGGCTAATAATGGCTGACTGACCGTAGGCTCTGGATTAGCAAGTGGTAATGAACAACGATTTGTCATCAACTATCTAAATGTATGCCTATTATTGTACAACTCTGGTTCACTTCGTGAGAGAGTAAACTGCATGACGATAGTTCTAAACATATAAACGGTCTATTCCAAGTTTATGTTAGCTACGGTTAGCTAGCAGCGGTCTGTTTAGCCGTTGCTAGGCCGTCGGGACCTGGTTGTTGGGTTAGTTGATGAAGAAGCTCGCTAGCTGACTTTAACGTTATCTCGCAATTTTAGCTCGTATTTTTTTTTTTACAATTATAATTTCACTTTTAACTGCTAAGCGTTATTTCTTTAACTGTGAAAGCTCGACCTTTCGGGCGTATCGGTGCAGAAATGACACTTGAGTCAAGTGATCAGGCTAGCTGGCTACAGTACTGTAGCTAGCTGCTATTAACTTTGCTGGTACTGTACTATCGTTAAGCTAATTGACAAGTTCCAGGCTCGCAATGGTGGATTAATGCTTTCTGAAACAACCTTACATTTAAGACTGGTTCTGTATCATCCATATGCTAAGTCATGCCACATGTGTTAACTAGATTTCTACGTTATTTAAGGTTTAGAGGCGCCATCAGCATTTGAACCTTAACGTTAGTGTAACCAAGGCAACGATGTGCCTAGCTCGCTAGCGCATTATCCACGGAAGTCTCAGCATTAACCTAAAACACTTGTAAAGATTTTATATTTTCTCAAACGATGTGCACAGTCATACTCTGTTTTGTGCGGAAAAACCAAGAAAGATGTATCCTTTATTATTATTATCTGTTATTGTTACACTGTACAACAGAGATGAGGGTACATTACAATGCCTGGTCGCTGAGACAGACCACGAAACAGTGTTAGCACTATGCACGTGAAATCCTTGATATCCTGCTGTACTTCACATGAACTGGTCAAACATGCTTTGGATGAAAGCACGTGCTGGTCTCTTGGTGTATTTACTAGATGCAGTACTAGTCTGTGTAATCATATGTTGTGTCTGCAGGGTGAAGTGCTGGGAGATCCGATAGTAGGAACAGTGAGCACATCGGCTTTAAGAGAGCGAGGGAGAGCAGGTCAGGAGGAGAGCGGTGTGGTCAGCCGGTCATCACCATGTCCAAGAGCAAGAGCTCAGAGTCTGTAAAGGTGGTGGTGCGCTGCCGGCCCATGAACGACAAGGAGCGGGCGGCCAACTTTGAGCGCGTGGTGTCTGTGGACGTAAAGCTGGGCCAGGTGGTGGTGCGTCCTCCACGGAGCCACGAGCACCCCAAGGTGTTCACCTTCGACTCGGTCTACGACTGGAACTCCAAGCAGGTGGACCTTTACGACGAGACTTTCCGGCCGCTGGTGGATTCGGTACTGCTGGGATTCAACGGGACCATCTTTGCATACGGTCAGACGGGCACCGGGAAGACGTACACCATGGAGGGTGTGAGGAACGATGTGGAGCACAGAGGAGTCATCCCTAACTCCTTCGAGCACGTCTTCACTCACATCTCCCGCTCGCAGAACCAGCAGTACCTGGTCAGGGCGTCTTACCTGGAGATCTACCAGGAGGAGATCCGGGATCTCCTCTCCAAGGACCAATCACGTCGCCTGGAGCTGAAGGAGAGGCCGGACACGGGCGTGTACGTCAAGGACCTGTCATCATTCGTCACCAAGAGCGTGCGCGAGATTGAACACGTTATGAACGTGGGCAACCAGAACCGCTCGGTGGGAGCCACCAACATGAACGAGCACAGCTCCCGTTCACATGCCATCTTCGTCATCACGGTGGAGTGCAGCGAGCTGGGCCCAGACGGAGAGAACCACATCCGGGTGGGGAAGCTCAACCTGGTGGACCTGGCAGGCAGCGAGAGGCAGACCAAGACGGGCGCCCAGGGGGAGCGCCTGAAGGAGGCCACCAAGATCAACCTGTCCCTGTCAGCCCTGGGGAACGTGATCTCCGCCCTGGTGGACGGGAGGAGCACCCACATCCCCTACAGGGACTCCAAGCTCACCCGGCTGCTGCAGGACTCCCTGGGGGGGAACGCCCGCACCGTCATGGTGGCCAACATTGGGCCGGCCTCATATAACGTGGAGGAAACTCTGACCACACTGCGCTACTCCAACAGGGCCAAGAACATCAAGAACAAGCCCCGCGTCAACGAGGACCCCAAGGACGCCCTTCTCAGGGAGTTCCAGGAGGAGATTGCTCGCCTGAAGGAGCAGCTGGAGAAACGTTCTGGGAAGAAGAAGAAGAGGAGGAGGAGGAGGGGGGGGGGGGGGAGGAGGGCGATGAGGAGCTGGAGGATGGGGAGACGGAAGATGAGGAGGAGGAAGGAGCGGAGGGGGAGGAGGGGGTGGGGGCGGACTACTGGCGGGAGCAGCAGGAGAAGTTGGAGGGAGAGAGGAGAGCCATCATGGAGGATCACAGCTTGGTGGCAGGAGAGAAGGAGAAGCTCCTCCGACAGAAGGAGAAGAAGATGGACGCCCTGAAGAAGGAGAGGGAGGCAGGAGAGATGCTCGCTGCTAAAGTCAAGGTGAGGTTCTCTTTTCTATTGAATCTTTTTTCGTCTTTGTGTAACATCCTTGTTTTTGTCTCACGTGAAGCTGTCTGTCTGTGTATTGGGGATTGCACCTGTGATAACTTCTGACCTGTGATCCCCCTATCTCTCAATCATCTCCCCATCTCTCAATCATCCCTCCATCTCTCCATCCATATCTCCTCCATCTCTTCCACATCATTCTTCCTTTTCCTCTCATCCCTCGCTCTCTCCTCCACCCCTCCCTCGCCCCTGTGTTGCCCAGGCGATGGAGAGCAAGCTCTTGGTTGGAGGGAAGAACATTGTGGACCACACCAACGAGCAGCAGAGGATCCTGGAGCAGAAGAGACAGGAGATAGCAGAGCAGGTAGAGTTCTGCAGCACAAGAGACAGGAGATAGCAGAGCAGGTAGAGTTCTGCAGCACAAGAGACAGGAGATGGCAGATGCAATCTGATTTTACAGTATTATATGATCTACAAACAAATTTACCATCAATGACTGGTTTGAGAAGATGGCTTTCTTACACCACAGAGAAACTGTAATATGTGTGTGTGAGCAGAAGCGGCGTGAGAGAGAGATGCAGCAGCAGGTGGAGTGTCGTGATGAAGAGACTCTGGAGCTGAAGGAGACCTACAGCTCTCTGCAGCAGGAGGTCGACATCAAGACCAAGAAGCTGAAGAAGGTACCTCCTCCACAGTGTATATTGGGGGGGGGGGTGTACTGAGTGTGTGTTTGTGTACTGAGTGTGTGTACTGGTTGTGTGTGTGTGTGTGTGTGTGTACTGTGTGTGTCCACAGCTGTTTGCGAAGCTGCAGGCGGTGAAGGCAGAGATCCATGATGTGCAAGAGGAGCACATCCAGGAGAGGCAGGAGCTGGCCCAGACCCAGAACGAGCTGACCAGGGAACTCAAACTCAAGTACACACACACACACACACACTCAGTATACACACACCATCAAGTCTGACACACTGCTGCTCGAAAATGTCTGTTCCTCACCTTCTCCCCCCCCCCCCCCCCTGTCTCTCTCTCCCCTTTTTCTCCTTCTCTCCTCCCCTCCCTCTCCCCCCACCTCTCTCTCTCCCCCCACCTCTCCCCCCTGCAGACACCTGATTATAGAGAACTTCATCCCTCAGGAGGAGAAGAACAAGATTGTGAACCGAGCTTTCCTGGACGATGAGAACGACCACTGGAAGATGAAGCCCATCACACGCATAGAGGAGTATGTATACTACAGAGTGTATACTGCAGAGTGTATACTGCAGAGTGTATACTGCAGAGTGTATACTGCAGAGTGTATACTACTGAGTGTATACTGCAGAGTGTATACTACAGAGTGTATACTACTCTACAGTGTATACTGCAGAGTGTATACTGCAGAGTGTATACTGCAGAGTGTATACTACTGGGTGTATGGGTGTATGGGTGTATACTACAGAGTGTATACTACAGAGTGTATACTGCAGAGTGTATACTGCAGAGTGTATACTGCAGAGTGTATACTACAGAGTGTATACTACTCTACAGTGTATACTGCAGAGTGTATACTGCAGAGTGTATACTACAGAGTGTATACTGCAGAGTGTATACTACTGGGTGTATGGGTGTATGGGTGTATACTACAGAGTGTATACTACAGAGAGGATGTGTACCTGCACAGCCAGTTAAATGAACTGTGTGTGTGTGTGTGTGTGTCAGTGAGCAGCAGATGATGAAGCGGCCAGTGTCAGCAGTGGGCTACAGGAGACCACTGAGTCACCACGCTCGCATGAACATGATGATGAAACCTGACCCCAGATACAGGGTAGGACACACACACACACACACACACATACACACACACATGAACATGATGATGAAACCTGACCCCAGATACAGGGTAGGACACACACACACACACACACACATACACACACACATGAACATGATGATGAAACCTGACCCCAGATACAGGGTAGGACACACACACACACACATGAACATGATGATGAAGCCGACCCCAGATACAGGGTAGGACACACACACACACACACACACATGAACATGATGATGAAGCCAACCCCAGATACAGGGTAGGACACACACACACACACACACATGAACATGAAGATGAAGCCGACCCCAGATACAGGGTAGGACACACACACACACATGAACATGATGATGAAGCCTGACCCAGATACAGGGTAGGACACACACCCATACTGTCCCTGTGCCTCCCCAGGCAGAGAACCTGCTGGTGCTGCAGATGGACCTGCCGTCCCGCTCCACCCTGGACTACCAGGAGCCCCTGCTGGGCCCCAAGATGGCTGCTGCCCTGGAGGAGGCCATGAGGGAGGAGGAGGAGATCCAGGTGGATGCCTCCTCCCTCCTCACCCCCCCTCCCCTCTCCTCATCCTCCTCCAGAAGGAACAAGGCTGGGTGAGACACAGCATGGTGTATACACACACACACACACACACACACAGCATGGTGTATACACACACACACACACACACACAGCATGGTGTATACACACACACACACACAGCATGGTGTTCCTCCAGTGTGTGACTCTATGTTATTCTTCTCTAGAACCCTCCGGAGCAGCAGGAAGTCTGGCCCCTCCGGCCCCTCCCCCTCTGGCCCCTCCCCCTCCAGCCCCTCCGGCCCCTTCCCCTCCAGCCCCTCCGGCCCCTTCCCCTCCAGCCCCTCCGGCCCCTTCCCCTCCAGCCCTGGCTCACCCTGCTACCCACATTCCCGTGGGCTGGTGCCCAAGTGACCCCACACACACACACACAGTACTACACACACACAGTACTACACACACTCTCACACACACAGTACTACACACACACAGTACTACACACACACAGTACTACACACACTCTCACACACACAGTACTACACACACACAGTACTACACACACTCTCACACACACAGTACTACACACACACAGTACTACACACACACAGTACTAAACACACTCTCTCACACACACAGTACTACACACACACAGTACTACACACACACAGTACTACACACACACAGTACTAAACACACTCTCTCACACACACAGTACTACACACACACAGTACTACACACACACAGTACTACACACACACAGTACTACACACTCTCTCAAACACACAGTACTACACACACTCTCACACACACAGTACTACACACACTCTCACACACACAGTACTACACACACTCTCACACACACAGTACTACACACTCTCTCACACACACAGTACTACACACACTCTCACACACACAGTACTACACACACTCTCACACACACAGTACTACACACACTCTCACACACACAGTACTACACACACTCTCACACACACAGTACTACACACACACAGTACTAAACACACTCTCACACACACAGTACTACACACACTCTCTCACACACAGTACTACACACACACAGTACTAAACACACTCTCACACACACAGTACTACACACACACAGTACTAAACACACTCTCACACACACAGTACTACACACACACAGTACTAAACACACTCTCACACACACAGTACTAAACACACTCTCACACACACAGTACTACACACACACAGTACTAAACACACTCTCACACACACAGTACTACACACACTCTCTCACACACACAGTACTACACACACACAGTACTACACCCACACACAATACCACACGCACACACACACAGTACTACACGCACACACACACAGTACTACACACACAGTACTACACACACACAGCCTTCTCTGTAAGGCCCTGCTCCGGAGTGAACTGGCTTGGCTGTCAGTTTGTGAGAGGTGTGTGTTCTCAGCGCTGGGAAATGTTTACATGTCCTTGTCGTGTGTAAGTTGTCCTCAACCTGGACCTGTTAGTTAATATAATAAGACTGTACTTATTATAAGATAATAATAATAATAATATAAGTATAAAAAACTGTTCCACATAACTGTTCTGTTTGAGGACTCAGTAAATGAGCTTAAATAAGTTTATGGCTTCACTATGTCTGATTGGCTGTTCTGTACCACAGGGTCTTTCTGATAGGCTGTACAGTACCACAGGGTCTTTCTGATAGGCTGTACAGTACCACAGGGTCTTTCTGAGTGGCTGTAGAGAGGGTCTGCTGTATCAGATGTTCTTCTTGGGGCCTCTGGGTAGAGCTGTGGATGACAGGAGGATCCACACTTCAGGGATCACAGGTGCCTTGGGCTGCGTCTCCCCCGCCCTGCCCTCCTCCTCCTCTCTCCCTGCCCTCATCTCCACCCAACCTTCTTCCCCTCTTCCCTCCTCCTTGCCCTCTCCTCCCTGACCCTGTAGCTGCCTGCCCTGACCCTGTAGCTGCCTGCCCTGACCCTGTAGCTGTTTCCCTTGACCCCTGTATTACTCCCCTGCTGCTAGAGTACGATATATGATATGAATCAGTTTCGATATTGAACTTCTAACTTATCAACATTTATTCATTTTTTTAAAAAGCAAACGTAGATACATTTTTACCCACTCTCTTCTTTTGCTAGAGACTGCTGTTTATTTTGGGGGAAATGTGTAAAGTTATGTACAAATGTTTTATTTTTGTTTGTCAGACATTCAGTATGTACAGTTTATTTGTCATCTGTGATTCAGAACCTGCTGTGTCTAGATCATTAGAGGCAGGCATGTTCTGGAAGATGAATCAATTTCAACGTGTTGTACATTGTTCTCTAGACAAGGCTGCAAGGCTTACCCCCCTAAATAAGACATTGCGTGTTTGGGCTTATGTACGTCAGCTTTCTGGTTCTGTAGAGGATCTTGATTAAAGGACTAAATCCTCCAGCCTCCAGACAGTCTGAGACCCTGAATATAACCTGACATTTTACAGCATTACATTTCTGGACTGAATGATATCAATCCTGGAATGTGAACGGCTCGATTTGTTTGGGTCAATTTTCTCCCAGGTGACATCACTGGTCCCGCCCTTTGGAGGTGACCTCTGACCTTGCTCGATATGCGGGGGTTGCGACCTGGGTTTTGCCAAAATTTGCGCTGACTCGCTTCAGCCTGTCCGCCAGGGGGCGCTGTTAGCTGGCTGGTTTCTCTTCATTAAAGGTCACATGATATGCTGTTTTTGGATGCTTTTATATAGGCCTTACTGGTTCCCCATTACTGTATCTGAAGTATCTTTCCCGAAATTCAGCCTTGGTGCATAATTACAGCCACTACGAGAAGTCCCTTAATGAGCTTTCCTCATAACGCGCTGTTTCTGTGTCTGTAGCTTTAAATGTTAATGAGGAGGAGAGGGGCGGCAACATGCGCTAATGTTTACAACGGATGTATCGCAATGGCTCGTAGCCCCCGTTGCTATAAGATGCCTCGAATTTGCCCATTCTCATCTGATCACCGTGGTTTGTAGAGGTGCACACAGTCATTTAAATGAGGAGAAAGGCGGATATCGCGAGCCATAACACCAACAGCAGAACGGTTATCCAAATAACAAAGAAGTGTACAACACTCGCGTTACAGCGTTTGTATTCACACACACACTTGATGCCATCTACCTTTACATTAGCGACAGTAACTCAGCTGTTAGCTGCAGAGCTAATGTTACAGCCACATTCTAAGGGTAGGAAGCTAGGTAACCATATACAGTAAAGCAACAAAATGATGTAGCGTTAGTTAACTTACTTGTCCAAGGTTTGTTGCTTGACCAAGGAGATTTAGTAATGATCCAGAATTTAATTTCAGCAAGGCCAGCTTTGTGTTGGCTCAAGTTGAGGAAACAGTAGTGGCTGAAATGTTTGACACAGACATACAAAACTTTGGGAAGTTGTGTCGGCGCATTTCCAGCAAAAATTAAATGAAGATACTGGTTGTGCAGAGGCTTGGATGAAGGAACTAAAAAAAAATACTTTTGATTTGTACATCCAAACACTGAGCAACTGTTATGCTTAGTTCGTTCGCTAGCCATGATGTCTCCAGGAAAAACCGATTTCGCACTTGCCTTAGCACAATCGTAGCTCAGTTTTTCATGGGCGGGCCAGATTATCTGGGCAAGCAAAGCAGAGAGAAGGGCGGTAGCCTGGCTCCTTGCAACGTCACAAGGAGGAGATTTTCAAACCCAGCGTTTGAGCCTTCATTTTCTCAAAGGCAGAGAGGAACACCCAGGGCTTGGTTTACACCTATCGAAAATCATATTAACGTTAAATAACCTCCTAAAGTAAGTTTTCATGTCATGTTACCTTTAAAGATCTTATCCCAGTTCCAGGTGTGTCCTGTGTGTGTGTGTGTGTGTGTGCGCGAACCTGCTTGGCACCACGTGTGGCTGTGTGAATAAAAGAACAACAAAACGAGTAAGTCCTCATGGGTTTATTGACAGCAGTAACGAGCACAGACCAACATGTCAAACATGCTTCAAAATGAGAACACCAGTCACCTCAACAGCAGCTGAACCTTCTAGAACTGTGGACAGAAGGAGTGAACACTGGAGTCCTCAGTCTGTGTGTGTGTGTGAAGCACTGAAGAGGACAGCAGGGGTGTGGCTACCACTCATACTGTCACCTCATACTATCATCTCATGGTTGAGTATCATTCACTCCACACGTCCACTTCTGACAGAACAAGTCGGCCTGCTCATCACTTCACAACATTCAACGCTTCAAAAATCTTCAGCAAAAACAAGCAAATCACCAAAGAAATACTGACTATCTTTCCTACTGTCACTCAATAATAAAACAGTTATTCAAAACTTAAAGGATCATTTTCTTGGACCATCATGTTGGTTTGACCCCAGGAAAGCCCATGTGAACAATAACAGACTTGATCTGAGCTCCTGTAGGACCAGCAGAGTCAGGGTGAGGAAACTAGAGAGGAAGGGGTCAAGTCACTGGGATCAACAGCTCGTTCCCCTCCCTCGTGTCTCAAGAGGGGGAGACGGAAGGAGGAGAGGGATGAGATCAAGAGGAGTGGGGGAGTGGAGTCACTTCTCTCTGTAGTAGAGGAGGTACATCTTCAGCGGCTGTGGCAGGGGCAGCCCCAGGATCCTCTCTCTCAGCATGTTGACTGCTGGCTCTGGACACAGCGTCTGCCCTGCTCCCTCCCTGTCCTCCCTCCCTCGCCTCCCCGCCTCCCGTTCCCCCCTCCTACTTGCCCTCTCCTCCTCCTCCTCTTCATCTTCATCATCTTTATCCTCCTCTCCTCCTTGGTTGCTGTCCAGGGAGGTGGCAGTATGGGTGGGGCTGGGGGTGGGGCTAGTACCCGCTGCTGCCTGCTTATTGGCCAGCCCAAGTGTGTTGCAGTGGCGTCGGTGGACACGCCTCCGTTTGAAGCGAGGCCCGTACTTGTGCAGGCCGGCCGCCGCTAGGCCCCGCCCCACGGCGAAGGAGGTGGGACCTCTGGAGCGCGTCTGCCCGGACCCGCCTCCAGCCACACCCCCTGCTGTGACACGCAGCGTGTGGCGAATGCACACCCGCGCCAGCTCCTGTAGCGAGCGCACCGCTAACACAGCTAGAGGAAGGAGAGAAGAGAGGAGAACAGCTGTGAGAAGGCACCAGAGGCGGGCTGTCAGTCAGAGGAAAGTAACCATGGAGACTCACGCAGAGGCACAGTGCTGCGAGGCGAAGGCTTGGGGAGAACGAGAGGGGCGAACGACACAGCGATGATCTTCCTGCTCTCCCAGCTGCTAGGACCTGTACGCATGATCTTAGTCAGCTGGGGAGGGGGGGGGGGGGGGGGGGGGGGGGGGGGGGGGGTATATGTCAGTCTGGCAGGATGTGATTTAAGATAGTTTCCTTTTGTGACTGTGTGAGAGGTGTGTGTCTGCAGAGGTGTGTAAAGAGGTGTGTGAGAGGTGTGTGTGAGAGGTGTGTGTCTGCAGAGGTGTGTAAAGAGGTGTGTGAGAGGTGTGTGTGAGAGGTGTGTGTGAGAAGTGTGAGAGGAGTAGGGTTGTCCCCACTTAATCGACTAGTCGATTTTCTGGTCGATATGCTCTTGGTCGACTTAGATTTTTTTTGTCAAGCTGCCATATGGCAGTGTGAGATCTGATTTCCGCTTGTGTCATCATTGCTGAATTAACGAAATGTTCAACAGAAATTGTAGATTATATTATTTAAGACAAGTAAACCAACTCTAAAAATATATAATTGAACAGAAAAGGTGTTTTCCCTTTCGTTAATCTGCGCTTTGTTTTGGTATTTTGCACACGGCACAAGCACAATTGGCTGCAGAACTACAAACTCTGCCATAGCCTACTTTGTCGGTGTTATTAGTCAAAATGGCAAAGAAATCTGTGGTATGGCAGCATTTCATTAAAGTACATTTAGAAAAACGTTCAATGCAAACTCTGCCAACAACGGTTTATTTTTCATAGTTCGATGTCGAAAATGATGTAGCCTACCACCTGAAAAACGTAAATTGGTCTAGCCCTACTTCACTCATGCTAATGCAGTCAAGCATTAGCATAGGGAGTCAGATGGCTGAGCGGTGAGGGAGTCGGGCTAGTAGTCAGAAGGTTGCCGGATCGATTTCTCGCCGTGCAAAAATGATGTTGTGTCCTTGGGCAAGGCACTTCACCCTACTTGCCTCGGGGGGAATGTCCCTGTACTTACTGTAAGTCGCTCTGGATAAGAGCGTCTGCTAAATGACTAAATGTAAATGTAATGTGCTGGATAAAAAAATGAATATGCCTATTTTTTTTACATTTACCTATAATAAGAATCACATCCAAATCGATGGCATTATCTTCTCCGGCCAGGAACAAAATCTGTCTCTGTTGCACCGTTCCCCACTCAGCTTCTACGCACATGCTGCAAGTTCAGGCAGTGATAAGCGCGCTCTGATGAATTGCAAACAGTATTTTTAATTTGTAGTACATTGTAAGAGATACTAAATACCATCGGCATTCGGTTACAACCGGACTGGTGATACAAGTCTTATTATTAGTAGGCTATTAGCGACTGAATCAGCAATGTCCAGCAACCGTAGGGAGTCAGATGGCTAAGCGGTTAGGGAATCGGACTAGTAATCTGAAGGTTGCCAGATCGATTCCCGCCCGTGGCAAATGACGTTGTGTCCTTGGGCAAGGCACTTCACCCTACTTGCCTCGGGGTGAATGTCCCTGTACTTACTGTAAGTCGCTCTGGATAAGAGCGTCTGCTAAATGACTAAATGTAAATGTAAACCGTTGGACGCGAAAATGTTAGTAAGTATTTATTTTTATTTTTAAGCGTTTCAAAGTTCGATTAGTCGATTTTCAGACGTTTTAGTCGAGTCTTGGTCGATCAAAGAAAATCTTAGTCGGGGACAGCCCTAGAGAGGTGTGAGTGAGAGGACTGTGAGAGGAGTGTGTGAGAGGAGTGTGAAGAGGTGTGTGTGAGAGGTGTGTGTGAGAGGTGTGTGAAGAGGTGTGTGTGAGGTGTGTGTGAGAGGACTGTGAGAGGAGTGTGTGAGTGGTGTGTGTGAGAGGTGTGTGTGAGAGGAGTGTGTGAGAGAGGAATGTGTGAGAGGTGTGTGTGAGAGGTGTGTGTGTGAGAGGTGTGTGTGAGAGGTGTGTGTGAGAGAGGAGTGTGTGAGAGGTGTGTGTGAGAGGTGTGTGTGTGAGAGGAGTGTGTGAGAGGTGTGTGTGAGAGGTGTGTGTGAGAGGAATGTGTGAGAGGTGTGTGTGAGAGGTGTGTGTGAGAGGTGTGTGTGTGAGAGGAGTGTGTGTGAGAGGTGTGTGTGAGAGGTGTGTGTGAGAGGTGTGTGTACCTTCTCCTCCAGGGGCAGCACCAGCACCCCTCCAGGTTTGAGCAGGTTCTTCATGTAGTCCTCGTGGTCTCTCTGCACCCCGGCCCCACAGTACACGCGGTCGTACTGCCGCCTCTCTGGGGCCAGCTGCAGACAGTTCCCTGCCACAAAGCTCGGCTCACAGAACTCAAACCTGCACACACACACACACACACACAACACTGTCAACTAAAAGACAAATGTCTAATATGCCTCCCACTTTCCTCCAGTGGAGACTAATAGACAGTGGAGCTATGTGTGTGTGTGTGTGTGTGTGTGTGTGTGTATGTGTATGTGTATGAGAAGTGCCTCACTTGTCGAAGCTGTCGCTGGTCTTGATGAAATGCTCCAGCTTCTGGTATGCGTACTGTATGACGTCATCGTGAAGCTCCACCCCGTGGTTCACCCCAAACGGCCCTGAACACAGAACGAGGCCCACCGTGGAGCTAATACTAACACAGAACGAGGCCCACGGTGGAGCTAATACTAACACAGAACGAGGCCCACGGTGGAGCTGATACTAACACAGAATGAGGCCTATGGTGGAGCTGATACTAACACAGAATGAGGCCTATGGTGGAGCTGATACTAACACAGAATGAGACCTATGGTGGAGCTGATACTAACACAGAATGAGGCCTATGGTGGAGCTGATACTAACACAGAATGAGGCTCACAGTGGAGCTGATAAACTCACCCAGGATGAGGCCCACCATGGTGCTCAAGTAGCCTGTGCCGCTGCCCAAGTTGAGGAAGGAGAGGCCGGGGTGGAGGTCCAGCGCCTCCATCACCTCTGAGTAGATGCAGGGCGCCGATAGGTGGATGTTGCCATGGCGCCAGGCCAGATCTTTGTAGGCGTTGTCACGGTAATCGTCCAGGTAGTAGTCGGCACGGTCGATGGCCCTGAAGGCCCGCTCCACCAGCGCTGAGCGGATGTAGTGTGCCTCCTTCAGGTTGTCTATCAGCTCGTCATTGTCCTCGCCCGCACTCACAGCCCCGCCCATTTTGCCAGGAGAGGGGCAGGGAGGGGGGCAGGGAGGGGAGAGAGGAGCAGTAGCAGAGCGGTAGAGGGGAATGGGGGAAGGGGAGACAGGAGCCGTAGAGGGGTGGGAGGGGAGCGGAACGGGGAGGTGTATTCCGGGGGTGGTGGAGTGGTGTAGTTGTGGGGTAGGAGTAGTGTGAAGGAGGTGTAGGGTGGGGGAGGTGTAGAGTGGGGGCTGTTGTACCAATGTGGGGCCTGGGGACAGATTTCTTAAGAACACAGGGTTGTGGAGGTCAGTCTATCATTGATAGGCCATGACTGGTCTCAAACTCCTGAACAGTAGGTGCGGTGTATACACCTTTAAGATGGAAGCAATCCCCCAATTGAAGTCAAGATGAACCATTTGTTCTGTTCTTTCCGTGAAAAGCATCTAACCAGGATACTAACACTTCAGCGTTGGCCTACTACTACTTTAAAATAGCACTGGTGGTTTCTACAGTTATATTCTGCCGTTCTGTGTTAGATATATGACGACGGAGCTACGGCAAGGTTTCTCATACACGGCTGCTAGGTAGCCAATAGTTCTAGACACGGTGGTAACAGTGCAATGTTTAGCAGGCTAAGTAGATAAGCAATACGACTAACTAGCCAGTTACTTGGATTTAATGGAAAATAAAACGTCTGTAAAACGGGGTACAGACGTTAAACAGTTATTAGTCAGATAATTAACCAGCTAGCCTAGCAACAGTCAGTCTTGAATGTTGGCTATGTTAGACGCGTTGGCTAGCGGTCTCAATGGACTGATTTCACGTAGTTATCCTTGCCGACAGGGAGTAACACCACATCGAGAATAATAACACCATAGCCTAGCGGTACTCAGTCTAATAACCACTTTAAAACGTTACCTCGGACTTGGTCCTTTTTATAGTTGTACAGTGTGAAAATGCCGACAGTCTGCATGGATCGCTGTTTTCCTGGCTCTCGTTGTTTCAGCCATTGGATGTAAACAGACCAACTAACGTACTGACGTCATACGTCAACACAACTAATGATTATTAAATAGGACCACAACACAAAAAGGAGGTCGTTTTGAAACCTAAAGGCTTTTGCTTAGTTTTATTTTAATTACAACCCCAACAAATATACAAGCTTTTAAAATGAATTCTATTTTCTCTGAGAACCGATGTGTTTCTGGTGAGGACACACATTGTACGGCAGCCTGCGTGGATGCCGCCTTGGATGGTAGCATCTTCAAAATGAATAAAACGAAACATGTATCCTGTGTGATTTAAACGTAAACATGTATCCTGGCAACGCTGACGAGGCCGGTAGCCTCCAACCTGACCAGCAGGGGGCAGCGCTCCTCCTGTCCTGACCAGCCAGAGTAGCAGCCACATAACCCCCCCCCCCACACACACACACACAGACCCCCCTCCCCACACACATACACACAGACCCCCCTCCCCACACACACACAGACCCCCCTCCCCACACACATACACACAGACCCCCCTCCCCACACACATACACACAGACCCCCCTCCCCACACACACACACACAGACCCCCCTCCCCACACACATACACACAGACCCCCCCCACACACACACACACAGACCCCCCTCCCCACACACATACACACATACCCCCCCCCCACACACACACACACAGACCCCCCTCCCCACACACACACACACAGACCCCCCTCCCCACACACATACACACAGACCCCCCTCCCCACACACACACACACACACAGACACACTGACCCCCCCCACACACACACACTCACACATACCCCCTCCCCACACACACACACAGACCCCCCTCCCCACACACACACACATACCCCCCTCCCCACACACACACACATACCCCCCCCCACACACACAGAACCCCCCTCCCCCCCCACACACACACAGAACCCCACCCACACACACACAAACAAACACACACGTATACACACGTACGCTCGCAGAAACACTTCCACAAGAAGCTAAATGTAAAAATTCCTGTTTGTGTTCTTTATGGTTCTTTATTACAGTTTTTCATAACACTTAAATGGTTTAAACCCCCACATTAACAGACATCACTTCTCTTTTAAAAACACAGACACAGGTACACAAACACACAGCGGGGGGGGGGGGGGGGGGGGGGGGGGACGACAGGCACGAGGAGAGCAGCGCCACTAGAGTCTACGGGGGGGGGGGGGGGGGGGGGGGGGAAACAGCCAAGAACAGCCCTGCTTTACAAAATGGTACATAGCAAATGAACAACCTCCTCTACAAAAGTAACAAAGAATCCCATACAATCTATCGTTGTGGAAGTGCTTGTAATATTGGAAGTTTTTTTTGTAATTTTCAAAAGGATATATCAATATCGTTGCCTAGAAAATCACCAGTAAAAATATTTTGTCTCTGTAGAAATATGCTGGCAGAACTGGCCTTGGCTGTGGATGTTTGTCACGGATGCTATTCATTTATTTTTTATTTATTTTACTTTTCTTTTATACAACGACGATAACACTGTTCCTTAATACAGAAATGTACAGACTGCCCTGCACAAGTGTTTATGATCAAGTTAGGTTCATTCATGTTTTCATGTTCTCCCTCCTCAGGGTTGCTGATTGGCTGCTGATGCCAAGTCACTGCTGATTGGCTGCTGATGTCGTGCCACCAGGTCTCTCTCAAATCACATCTGGTCCACCAGATCATTAGGGTTTTGGTAGCAACATCTAAATAACCTTATGAATGGTAGTATCTCATCTAGAGATGATTACCGTGGTGACGGTACCATCTCATACAGGGACAGTAACTGTGGCGACAGTACAGTCTCAGTGTTGACAGTGGGTGAGATGCATGAGCTGATTTCACCAGGACATCTCAACCCCAAACAAAGCCTGCCACTGTCCTGGGTAAGACCCAGACCCAACCAGTCATAAACCATTCAGTCATGAATTAGCCAATTATAAACCAGTCAGAACCGATCAAAACCAGTCAGAACCAGTCAAAACCAGCGAGGCATAAACCAGCCAGTCATAAACCGCCAGAACTAATCAAAATCAGCCAGTCATAAACCACCCAGTAATAAACCATCAGTCAGACCCAATAAGTTATGAACCAACTAGTCATAAACCAGTCAGAACCCGTCATAAACCAGCCAGTCATAACCAGTCAGATCTGGCCAGTCAAAACCAGCCAGTCACAACCAATCAGTCACAACCAGCCAGTCATAACCAGTCAGAAACAGCCAGTCACAACCAGCCAGTCACAACCAGTCAGAAACAGCCTTAACCCGATGAACGGGTGAGGAAGGCACACATGATCAGACTGTACAGGTTTTGGTTTGGTCATGAAACACACCTTACTGACTGTGTGTGTGTATGTGTGTGTGTTGGTCATGTGTTTTTAGAAGTGTGTGTGTTTATGTATGTGTGTGCCCACAAGTGTATGTGTGTTGGTCATGTGTCTTTAGAATGCGTGAGTGTGTGTGTGCGCAGACATTCTAAGCTCAGAGGGTTGGAGTTTGGAGATGGTCACAAGTGGAACTTCAGAGTCTCCATGACAACAGATCATTAAGCAATATACAGCCCATAATACACACAGGGGATGTGCAGGGAAACGTTAAAGGTTGGAGCTTCACAGGAGAGGTGTGTGTTGGGGAGATCTGAGTCTTCACACACACCTCTCCTGGAGGGTAACGCAGTAGCAAGTCAGTCAACATTCATCTCCATCCTACTCTGGAGTCACATGCTCCTGCGCTGAAGGGTGAAGGACTAAGATACAATCTCAATCATGAGATATCAGCTCCAGGGTACTGGGAGAGGTTACACAAGCCTCTCTTCTCTCCACCACTCCCTGGACGTATTCTAGCCTGCTCCTGCTCCTCAAAGCTTTGGGGTTTCAAACACAGAAAGTATTCCTGTCAAAACACAATCTTAACACAGACGACACACACCTCATAACCCCCCCCCCCAACAGAAACACACAGACGCCTCCTCTGAGTATACACATGAGACAACAACAAACAGTGTAACGACCTCCCCGGGGTCGGAGGTCAAACAGCCCTCACAGCTTTCCACCTTGGGACAAAATGCTGGCGTTTCATTGGTTCTCTTAAAAAGTGCACACAAGAGTTTCTGTGTTCTGCTAGACACTGCAAGTCCTTCTGTGTTCCGCAGTCTCAGATCAGAGAACGTGTTCCAGAAGTGTAGAACCTCAGAGGAACCAGAGCAGAACCTGGCACATGAAGCAGGACATCCTCTTCTTCATTACCATCATTGTCATAGACATCATCATTATCACCTACACTTAGAACAAGGAGTTCTATCCAGTCTCAACATGACATTCATCTCTAAAGCAGTACAACACACAGTTAACACGTTTCCACAAGTCTGAATAAGGTACAGACAAATCCACAAAATACATTTTTTAACCCCATTTAACTATGGTAACACTAACTAACTGTTGCCATGACAACATGTTTTAAAGCCACAGCTGAGTGGTCTGTGTTCGTCACCCCTGGATAATCCTGACCCACTCCTGGACCAGTCTCTCTTGAATAGACCAGTCTCTCCTGGACCAGTCTCTCCTGGACCAGTCTCTCCTGGACCAGTCTGTCCTGGATGGACAAGTTTCTCCCAGATCAGTCTCTCTGGATAGATCAGTCTCGCCCAGATCAGTCTATCCCAGACCAGTCTCTCCCAGATCAGTCTCTCCCAGACCAGTCTCTCCCAGATCAGTCTCTCCCAGACCAGTCTCTCCCAGACCAGTCTCTCCCAGACCAGTCTCTCTAGATACACCAGTCTCTCCCAGACAGATACATTTGTGGGACCAGCTAACACAAGAGAAGTCAACAAATACACTGCAAAAATAGACGTATGTTTTCATTCATATATATATAGCTTCTTTAAACTTTATTATTTATACAGAATGTATATAGTGTGTACTTATGGCCATCTGGGCTGAGACATAAAGGCACCTGACTCACTCCCCCCCGCCCCGCTGAGGCTCCACCCACAAGGCCCTGCCCCATTAGGCCCCGCCCCCACCGAGGCTCCACCCACACAAAGCCTCCTACCAGGATCCATTCCCTGCAAAGCCCTGTTCCCACACGGTTGCCCGGGAATACGGCAGGATGGGAGGAGTCAGGTCTGAAAGTGAGAGTTCTGTAGTGGCACTTTGTGCATCAAAAAATTAACTTCTATAGTAAGGCTACAAGGGTGTGTTATTATGAAGCTTGAGTGTGTTTATGTAGAAGTGTGTTGATGCTGGAAGCTGGGTGTGTTTACAGAGCCCCTGTAAGTCCACACACACACAGCCCCACTTAACATCTGCTAACCCTACCCCCTTGAGAAGGCTTCCTGGCTGTGAGTGGGGGGGGTCAGGGGGGGGAAGGGGGGCCAGGCTAGGCTGCTACAGAACGCTAGTCGAGGTATAATTGGATCGCCACAGGTTTCTGTCCTTGTTTTAGTTCTTCTGCCATGTTTTATTTATAGAAACTATGTTCCTGCTGGACCTGCTTCACCCCGGAGGAAGAGCGAGGTGCCTCTGGGATCTGTAGTCTTTATTCAGACAGGTTAGTGTTGCTCTGGGGTCTGTAGTCTTTATTCAGACAGGTTAGTGTTGCTCTGGGGTCTGTAGTCTTTATTCAGACAGGTTAGTATTGCTCTGGGATCTGTAGTCTTTATTCAGACAGGTTAGTGTTGTTCTGGGATCTGTAGTCTTTATTCAGACAGGTTAGTGTTGCTCTGGGATCGGTAGTCTTCATTCAGACAGGTTACTGTTGCTCTGGGATCTGTAGTCTTTATTCATGTGATCAGCTGGGATTTGGCTGTCACCCATCCAAACCAAATAAATAAACACATCACAGAAACCTTCTTAAATATCTAATAAATACTAAATACTAAATAATAAATACTTTCTTATCCTCCAGGAGTATCTCTCAGGGGTCAGTGGTCAGGGGCTCCCTGCGGTACTTACAGATCACAGAGAGACGGAGGTACTGTAAACAAAATTGTTAAATTAAAAACAAAATAAAAATATGTTTATAAAATTATCAAAACTTTTGTCAGTTGTAAAATATCTGCACTTAAAAATGTATATTAAAAGTATTTCAAATAAAATAAGATATAAATATATATATATAAAATAATTAAATGTGGTCAGTTTTTAATTTATCTTCTTAGAGTGTAGGAGTCCTGATTTCTCCCTGACAAGGTCCCTTTACAAAACAATAAACATAATAAATAGATATAATTCAAATAAATTAACAAACAAACATCAATAATAATAATAATAACATAAACAGCAAATAAATTACATTTTAAGCGTTTTACAAATTTAAATAGTCCTAAAACTAATTATTGTACCACAAACTATTCAGTTTAATTAAGTGCAAATGACCATGTCCATGACTCCATGAGAGTGAACTATAACAGGGGTGTTTCTCACTTCCCTCCTCCATCATCCACACACCTGCCCCTCCCCTCAGCTGGGAGGGTGGAAGTGGCTGCAGGGGGGGGGGGGCAGCAGGGAGGGGGGGGCAGGGGGGGGGCAGGGGGGTTGGGGGCAGGGGAGGGGGGGCAGGGGTGCCAGATGGAACATCACTAAGATGATGATGTCATGCTCTACAACCTCTGTCTCTTCTTCAAGGCCTATCAGGGTGTGTGTGTTGTTGGTATGTGTGTGTGTATGTGTATGTGTGTGTGTTTGTGTGTGTATGTGTGTGTGTATGTGTGTGTGTGTGTGTGTATGTGCGTGTTCCTGCTTGGAGAGTCCTTCCTGCCTTCCCTACTGCCCATGATCATGTGATCACATGATCACATGATCATACAGCCACCAGCTAAGACGCTCAGGCAGCACCTCTGCTTCCTGTTCTCCTACAAGTCTTCTCTCCATCCCTCCATCCCTCCATTCCTCCATCTCTCCATCTCTCCATCTCTCCATCCCTCCATCTTTCCATCCCTCCATCCCTCCATCCCTCCATCTTTCCATCCCTCCATCCCTCCATCCTTCCATCTCTCCATCCTTCCCCGTGGCCTTGGTGCTCTCCTGCTATGAGTCATGGTGTCCATGGAGACCACTTCCTCTAAGCTTGTATGACAGGACGGACAGAGCTAACAGCTACAGTGACAGCCAATGGAAATCCAGACTCTTCATTCAGTTGGACATGAAGGATTAAGTTGAAGGATGAGGTTCACATCCTCTTTACTTCTCTGCATCCTCCTTCCAGACCAGAAACAGCTATTTAAGTCCTGGTTCTATTGATATTACTAGTTCTTGTTCTAGTCCTGGTTCTGGATTGGGTCTTTTAAAGTTGCTGTTTAGAAAACCTGAATGCCCTTTTAAGTATTCACCTTTATGATTCTGTAAAGTCTCTTGTGTCCCCCCCTTCACCCCCATTCACCCCCCTCCATCCCTTGACCCCCCCCCCCTTAGACCATGATGTCCCCCCCAACCCCTGACTTTAAACCCCTCAACACTGACCCCTGACCCCCTCAACCCCACCCTCCTCAGACCTTGATGCCCTTGACGGCCTGGTTGATGGTCTCCAGCAGAGCCTTGTTCTCTGGGCTCTGCAAGCGCTCCTTGTTGCTGTACATGTCTGTTAGCGTCGACACGTAGCGGTCGAAGTTCTGCTCGGTGATTGGCTCCTGCTGGGGTGGACAAATAACCAATCATGAGCCTCTCGAGTGCTGTGTGACTGTCGATGACTGTGTGTGCGTGTTTGTGTGAGTGTATGTCAGAGTCAGATGGGAGTCAGATGGCTGAGCGGTTAGGGAATCGGGCAAGTAATCAGAAGGTTGCCAGTTTGGTTCCCGGCCGTGCCAATGAAGTTGTGTCCTTGGGCAGACACAGGTGTGTGTGTGTGTGTGTGTGTGTAAGGGGGGGGGCATGATCATGGCCTATATGGTCCCTCATGTGTAGTGATGATGGTGATGATGTGGAGTGAAGGCAAGGCACTTCACCCTACTTGCCTCGGGGAATGTCTCTGTACTTACGGTAAGTCGCTCTGGATAAGAGCGTCTGCTAAATGACTAAATGTAAATGTGTATGTGTGTGTGTGCATGCATGTGTGTGTTTGAGTGTGTGTGTGCGTGCATGTGTGTATTTGTGTGTTTGAGGGAATGTATGAGTGTTTGAATGTGTGTGTGTGTGTTCATATGTGTTTGTGTGTGTGTGTATGTGAGTGTGTCTCACCAGGTGCGGCAGGCGGATGTGGGCTAGGCTGTGTATGAGCGCGTGGCTGAGACCAGACAGCTCCAGGAACAGAGCTTCATTCTGCTCCTCCATCATCTTGTTGTCCTGCTCGATGCTCTGCAGGCTGCGCTCCATGGAGGAGATCTGGACACCAGCATCATTCCATCATCACTACACATGAGGGACCATATAGGCCATGATCATGCCCCCCCCCCCCCACACACACACACATACACACACCTGTGTCTGCAGGTTAACCATGTCTGCCTCCACCTCAGAGTTGGACTCGTTCAGGTCGTTTATCTCCTTGTTCAGCTGCTGGATGTCCTCATCCTTATCCAGGACTGACAAGAGGAGAGTACAGTAGTGGACAGTTAGACTGTGTTATAGTATAGAAGACCCTACACCCACACACACACACCCAGACACACCCACACACACACACCCACACACACCCACACACACACACACCCAGACACTTGGGGTGGAACGGTACATGTCTCGGTACCGTTCCGGTAACCATGATGCTGAACCAGCATCATGGTTCGGTGCATGAAATTACACAGAGAATACACGGTATAAAAATAAATAAAACTTGCGTGCAAATAAATTAATGTAATGCAGAACTATTGTTAGATAATCGTGTTCTTTAGGGACACCGCTTTAGCTTGGAAGCTCTGATTGGCGCCGCCATGAGTCAGAGATAAGCTAGCAGCACTAAGGACGAGTATGGTGAGTGGTGGCGACCCACGAGAGATAGAGGACCCGCCGGCCTTTTGAAGATTGTAAGTTTGGGAAAACTTCAGAATCAGAATCAGAAGGGATTTGATTCTCCATGAATGTACTTTGGCAGGGAGGTGCATACATTAAACATATAGGAATATTGAAACTTAAATATGTGGACTAACTATACAAAAGGAGCAAAGTCTAGCTAATACTAAGGGGAATACAAAATAAAATATAAAATATAAGTAGCCCTAATTTACAATCTAACCTAAAAATACAGATAGTGCATTTTTGTTTTTGTGTTTTGTTATTTCAGAATCAGAAAGTTTCAGTTTCCCAATCAGTTCCAGTAGTACAGGCGAGAGAGTGGTGGACAAGACAAGCACTGTGTGTCGGCATTGTTCAGCAGTTGTGGGGTATGTGAAACATTTAACATGCTAACATATATAACGCATCTGGCGTGTGCTAAATTACAAAAAATACCCGACGCCATCACCCAGGTGTGCCAATCACTGGAACGAGACCCCAAAAACTGTCCAACTTCTCATCCCTACAGTGCTTAACCAGCCTTTAGATACACATTCAAACAGGTCCCAAAAAATCACTGACGCAATCGGAATTGACATGTCATCTTCAATGTGCCCGTATTCACTCGTAGAGGAACCTGGTTTGTTTTGCTTTTCCCTCCGTTGTACCAAACTCGTACCGAACCGTGATGTCTCAACCGCGGTATGAACCGAACCGTGACTTCAGTGTACCGTTCCACCCCTACCAGACACACACCCACACACACAGCCACACACACACACCCAGACACACACACACCCACACACACACACCCAGACACACACACCCAGACACACACACACCCAGACACACACACACCCAGACACACACTCTTACCGTCACTGGTCCTGGCCTTGGTGCAGAGGAAGTCTTCTCCAGTGAACTTGATCTTTTTCTTAGAAAAGGAGGCTCTGGGACACCCGGATAGGCTGGAGCAGAGGGTCAGGGGTCAAGGTCAGGGGTCAAGATCAGGGATAAAGGTCAGGGGTCAAGATCAGGGGTCAAGATCAGGGGTCAGGGGTCAAGATCAGGGGTCAAGGTCAGGGGTCAAGATCAGGGGTCAGGAGTCAAGATCAGGGGTCAAGGTCAGGGGTCAAGATCAGGGGTCAGGGGTCAAGATCAGGGGTCAAGGTCAGGGGTCAAGATCAGGGGTCAAGATCAGGGGTCAAGATCAGGGGTCAAGATTAGGGGTCAAGATCAGGGCTTGCAGATTGTCATAGTGGGCGTGGTCCTACTGGGCATGGTCATGGTGGGCGTGGTCAGAGTGGGCGTGGTCATAGTGGACGTGGTTATAGTGGGCGTGGTCATAGTGGGCGTGGTCATAGTGGGCGTGGTCATACTGGGCGTGGTCATGGTGGGCGTGGTCATAGTGGGTTTGGTCATAGTGGGCGTGGTCATAGTGGGCCTGGTCCTACTGGGCGCATGGCCTGTGTGGGCGTGGTCATAGTGGGCGTGGTCATAGTGGGCGTGGCTCACCTGCGGTGCGTGAGGAAGCTGCCGTTGGCGTGGCCAGAGCCGTCGCAGGCGGGTGTGGGGCAGCTGGGGCCCTCGGCGCGGAAGGCCTTCCAGCTGAATGGGGCTCCGCCCAGAACACCCTCCTTCTGCCGGCGCGCCGCCAGGGGGCATCCATACGCACTGCGGTGGGTCGCATACTTCCCACTGATGTGGCCCAGACTGTCACAGCCAGGCACCGGGCATCTACTGGGATGGGGAGGAGCGGGGAGGGAGAGGAGGGCAGATGGATAGGGAGGAGAGGGAAGGCAGAGGGTGTGGAGGAAGAGAATGAGGGTGGAGGGTGTGGAGGAAGAGAATGAGGGTGGAGGGTGTGGGGGTCGACGTTAGCATCTACTAACCCTGAAAAGCCCAATTTCTCGCATATCAAGTTTTACTATTAGCGCTAAACCGTAATAAAGTGTAACTATGTACCTACAATGTTGTAACTACAGGTATCGCTATGTAGTTACATGGTAGTAACTGTTGCCTAATACTATTACATAATCGTAGTACTAGTATTATCAGTACTAGTATTATCATAATTACACAGTAATATAATGTTAGTTTCATCAAGGATCACAATGACTCTTGCTTAGAGACTTGTTGCTCTTGTTGGTTAGTGGTTACTGATTTAAATTGTTGTACTGGTGTGAAATGTTTTTGTTACTGTTGCTTGCTTTTCTACAGGTACACTTAAACTTATAGCAATTCATGTTGTTTAATTGTAACTTGTTTAACTACATGCTCTTATGGTTCTTCCCTTTGGCACTTGTTTTGGTTGTTCACAATATGTGCTTCATGTTTTGGCTACCCGCAATGTTTTTGGGGCCATCCTGTTGTTATTATCAGTGACCTATGCACTTTTTAAAGCTCTCTCTTGGAAGTCGCTTTGGATAAAAGCGTCTGCTAAATGAATACATGTAAATGTAGTGTAAACATACAGCAGCTTCTCCAGTGAAAACCGTCCAAGAAGCACAGCACACAGACACCAAACTCTCCAGCTACCACATCAACACAGCAAGGCTCACACATTTGGGTAATATGATGTATATATTTATAAATTTTTTGGGTGGGATTTGATATTCTGTCTTTGAGATCTATGCTGCAATACTCAAGCATAACTAGCTAACCCTAACCCTTTCCGTGCGTGTCCACTACAGCGGCGCGGAGCGTCGGCTTCCAATCCATTTTCAATGAAACCGGGCGTTGACTCTCGTGTACGGAGCGTACGCGAGCATCAACCGTGTTGGTTTGAAACCGGGCGTCATTGAAAATGAAACTGGGCGGTTGACGCTCGCGCCGCTGTAGTGGACACGCACGGTAACCCTAACTACAGTCAGATAACCTAAATGCCTGTGTGGCCATGGATGATGTCATCAATATGCAATGTTTGAGGGGGTTGGGTGGCCGCCTGTCTGGAGGTACGTGTCTCTGAGCGCCTGTCTGTCTGCTGGAGGTGTGTGTCTGAGCCTGTCTGTCTGCTGGAGGTGTGTGTCTGAGCCTGTCTGTCTGCTGGAGGTGTGTCTCTGAGCCCCTGTCTGTCTGCTGGAGGTGTGTCTCTGAGCCTGTCTGTCTGCTGGAGGTGTGTCTCTGAGCCTGTCTGTCTGCTGGAGGTGTGTCTCTGAGCCTTTCTGTCTGCTGGACGTGTGTCTCTGAGCCTGTCTGTCTGCTGGAGGTGTGTGTCTGAGCCCCTGTCTGTCTGCTGGAGGTGTGTCTCTGAGCCCCTGTCTGTCTGCTGGAGGTGTGTCTCTGAGCCTGTCTGTCTACCGGACGTGTGTCTCTGAGCCTGTCTGTCTGCTGGAGGTGTGTCTCTGAGCCCCTGTCTGTCTGCTGGAGGTGTGTCTCTGAGCCTGTCTGTCTGCTGGACGTGTGTCTCTGAGCCCTACGACCTGTACGTGTGTCTCTGAGCCCTACGACCTGTACGTGTGTCTCTGAGCCCTACGACCTGTACGTGTGTCTCTGAGCCCTACGACCTGTACGTGTGTCTCTGAGCCCTACGACCTGTACGTGTGTCTCTGAGCCCTACGACCTGTACGTGTGTCTCTGAGCCCTACGACCTGTACGTGTGTCTCTGAGCCCTACGACCTGTACGTGTGTCTCTGAGCCCTACGACCTGTACGTGTGTCTCTGAGCCCTACGACCTGTACGTGTGTCTCTGAGCCCTACGACCTGTACGTATGTCTCTGAGCCCTACGACCTGTACGTGTGTCTCTGAGCCCTACGACCTGTACGTGTGTCTCTGAGCCCTACAACCTGTACGTGTGTCTCTGAGCCCTACGACCTGTACGTGTCTCTGAGCCCTACGACCTGTACGTGTGTCTCTGAGCCCTACGACCTGTACGTGTGTCTCTGAGCCCTACGACCTGTACGTGTGTCTCTGAGCCCTACGACCTGTACGTGTGTCTCTGAGCCCTACGACCTGTACGTATGTCTTTGAGCCCTACGACCTGTACGTGTGTCTCTGAGCCCTACGACCTGTACGTGTGTCTCTGAGCGGTACGAACTTTAAGAGCTCGGGGGCATCCGGGTCCTTGCTGGGGGCGGTTTTTACTCCACATTTCTTGGCACGCGGACAGCCAGACAAACTGCAAACACAAAGTATGAAGCCGATAAAAAAGTCTGGTAAAGGAACAGCCTTAACACTGCTGAGGGGGAGGAGCCTGGAAGAAACACTACAGGAAACCAGATATATTCTGAAATTAGAATCAAATTTGATTAGATTCAAATCAAATGAAATTGAGATCATCCCCAGTAAGGCCTGAATTGTGCTGGTGAGATATGTGTGTGTGCGTGTGTGTGCGTGTGTGTGTGTGCATGTGTGTGAATCCTGTCTCCAACTAAGATGATCTGTCTCTAGACTTCTCTGACCTTGTGTGTGTATGTGTGTATGTGTGTGGGAGGGGGGGGTGTATGAGTGTGTGTTGCCTGTAAGTGTGTGTTGTTTTGTGTTAGCGATTGGAATGTGTCTCCATGCCAGTGTGCAGGTGTCAGACAGTCCTACCTCCTGTGAGAGGCGTAGTTTCCGGTGATGTGGCCGGAGCCGTCACACCCTTGGGTGGGGCACCTGGGGGGGTAGGGGGGAGCATCATCAGCAGATGCATTCATATTAGACTTGTTTAAGCACCCTGTAGCCGTGTAGCATTAGCATGGTGGAGGTCCGTAGCTTTTCAATGAATGTCTGTTGCATTAGCATGTTAATATGATAGAGGTCTGTGGCAGTATCACGTTAGCATTGGAGCCATAGTTTCATTGAAGCATTAGATAGGTCTGTAGCGTTAGCATGTTAGCATGACTGTGGTCTGTGGCATTAGCATGGTAGCTTTGCTAGGCGTGTGTAGCATTGGCATGGTAGCATGATAGGAGTGTGTATCATTAGCATGTTAGCATGATAGGAGTGTGTAGCATTAGCATGGTAGCATGATAGGAGTGTGTAGCATTAGCATGGTAGCATGATAGGAGTGTGTAACATTAGCATGGTAGCATGATAGGAGTGTGTAGCATTAGCATGGTAGCATGATAGTAATGTGTAGCATTAGCATGGTAGCATGGTGGTGAGGTGAAGGAGCAAAGGAAAAGAGGAGAAGAGGGAGTGTAGAAGACAAGGAAGGAGGAGGAAGAAGAAGACAAGGAGAGGAGAGTGTAGAAGACAAGGAGAGGAGGAAGAAGAAGAGGAGGAGGAAAGAGAGTGTAGAAGACAAGGAGAGGAGGAGGAGGAGGAAGAAGAGGAGAAGGAGGAGAAGAGAGTGTAGAAGACAAGGAGAGGAGGAAGAGGAAGAGGAAGAGGAGAACACACATACTTGAGTTCAGCAGAGTGAGCCGCCATGAGGGAACGAAGACTCTTATCAGCAAGAGGACACCCAGAGAGACTGAAGGAGAGATATAGAGAGAGAGAGTCAGAGAGGGAGAGAGAGGGAGACAGAGAGAGGGATGGAGAGTCAGAGAGGGAGAGAGAGGGAGACAGAGAGGGAGTGAGAGGGAGACAGAGAGAGGGAGACAGAGAGGGAGAGAGAGGGAGACCGAGAGAGGGATGGAGAGTCAGAGAGGGAGAGAGAGGGAGACAGAGAGAGGGATGGAGAGAGGGAGACAGAGAGAGGGATGGAGAGAGAGGGATGGAGAGAAAGAGGGGGAGGGATGGAGAGAAACAGACAGAAAGCAAGAGATAGAAAGTGAAAGATACAGAAAAAGAGAGATAGAAATGGAAAGAGAGATAAGGAGAGAGAGATAAGGAGAGAGATAGGAAGAGGAAGAGAGAAAGACAGTAATAGTCAGCAGGAGCAGGTAGAGAGCAGCCAGGCAGAGATCCACAGGTTCTGTCATGCAGGAGGCCTAGGAGGAGGGTGTAATCTACCCTACCTGGGTCTAACCCTGACCCCTGACCTTGGGTGTGAGTCTCTACACTGGGTGCCCTACCTGCGATGGGAGGCGTAGTTTCCAGTGATATGACCACTACCATCACAACCAGGGGTGGGACACCTGGGGAGAGAGAGGAGGAGGAGAGTGGAGGAGAGAAGGAGGACAGAGAGGAGAGAGAGAGAGAGAGAGAGAGAGAGAGAGAGAGAGAGAGAGAGAGAGAGAGAGAGAAGGAGAAGCAGCGAGAGAGGGGGAGGAGAGAGATGAGGAGAGAGGTGAAAGGAAGAGAGTGAGGTCAGAGGAGGAGGAGTGTGTGTGTCTGTGTGTGATGAGGAGTGTGTGACAGGGATCCCTTACAGAAGCAGGTCTTTCTTGCAGTCCTTGGGTTGGAACTTGATCTTGAAGTTGGGGGAAGTGACATCGCCAGGGTACTTCCTGTCCTCCCAGGCTTCACAGTCCTCAGGATCTGACGAGGCACAGGACTGGCCTGTGTGTTCCATCTGAAGATCACACACACACACACATACCTTTGAATTAAAATATTGGACATAATAGAACATGCTTGGGTAGAACCTTAGAGACAGAGCTGCTGGCACATGTGTGTTGAGCATGCATTTCCCCCACTACTTTTCAAAGTGGTAGGGCCCCGCCCCACTACTTTTGACTCAGAGGAGTGTTGAGTGCATTTAATGTATCTACTATTAAAAATGAAAAAAAAAACAGTCCATTTACTCTAAAGACTATCCTTCAAACGCCTACTGTAACAAGTGAATGCACCTGTCCGTCACAGTGATCTCCTAGCTACAGCCAACCAGGCCCCAGAGGCAGAGCATCGACCACCCCTCTCAACAACTCATTGCTGCTAACGCTATCAAGAATAGATAAAAAAACGAGTCAGTTGCAGATGGTAGGGTGACGTCCTCTTTTACCCGGACATGTCCTCTTTTCGAGACCTAAAAAACGCGTCCGGCATGGATTCCAAAAACATCCGGGATTTTGTCTCGTCAGATATTTGTGTTTCTCTGGGTCTTTCACAAACTCATTATTACGCCCTTACAAGTTTTGGGATATGTATCTCCCTTACGTTCCACATTCTTGGGCGAGCTCCGACTGTAGAGAGAACTGTCACAGGGCTGCCAACTTTTCCAAAAACCCTTGGCGTGAGATATTTGGGAACTCACACCCCCCCCCCCCCCCCCCCCCCCCCCCCCCCCCGAGGCGAGGATTCGCAAGCTTTACCCCCCCCCCCCCCCCCTCAGGACCAGGTTTTCATGAGCTTGACAACATTAATTTTTGTTACTCAAATGTATGTGAATGTTTACAATTATCCATTGTCAATTAACAAAGAATACAAATAGGACACAAAAGTTTGACTTGTTCATAAAAATATAGACTGGTCCCGAAGAAAGGCCCCCGATATGTCCCAAATGTTGCCCCACCACTTTTAGACCTGTGGTGCCACCACTGCTTAGAGAAGCTGGCAGGGTAGAACCTTAGACAAACAAACCTCCTCTATGTCCTCTTCTCTCTGGCGGTTGGGTTTAGTGTAGTCCAGAGGCCCCTCCCACTCTTCTTGCTTGTGGGGCGTGGCCCCAGGTGAGGCGAGGCCAGGTGGAGGGAGGAGGAGGAGGAGGGGTCAGGAGAGAGCACAACTGGACTGGAGCCCTCATGTTTAATAGGCTTCTTCATGCTCAGGTCCAGAGTTCCATTCTCATCCACCTCGATGTCCACATTCTGCAGGCCAGGGGTCACATGGGGTCACACAGGGGTCATACAGGGGTCACAGAGGGAGGGATAAGAGAGGGAGAACTGAGAGGTAGGGAGAGTGGGAGGGAGGGATGAGAGGGGGAGGGATGAGAGGGGGGAGGGATGAGAGGGGGAGGGATGAGAGGGAGGGATGAGAGGGGGAGGGATGAGAGGGAGGGATGAGAGGGAGGGATGAGAGGGGGGAGGGATGAGGAGGGAGGGATGAGAGGGGGAGGGATGAGAGGGAGGGAGGGAGGCTACCTTGGGGTGCGTATGCGTAAGGGTGCTGCATGTGCTGAGGTTCTCTGGACGCTCCCAGCAGCGCGTTGACAGATTCAAGATGGCGGTGGCGGCCATGTGTGCCTCCTCGGCTTCGTGTGAGTAGGAGGAGTTCCTGTTGCCGTAGCTACTGTGGAGGCTGAGGCTGGGGGTGGAGGACTTGGGGAACGAGTGTTTAGCTGGTGGAGGAGAGAGGGGGAGAAGGGGGGAGGGGAGGAGAGTGGGAAGGAGTATGTAGTTACACGGTACATGGTAGGTAACCTTAACATGAAGTGTGGCTGATTATTGAGGGATATTCCGTACATTTGAAGGCTTTCGGTGAGCTTTCGCCGGCGGCCATCTTTGGAGCCAGCATGCGTTTCCCAAACACCTGCACATCAAAGCTGGCGTAGTCGAAGGAGACTTTGGAGTACTTCTCCAGCTCCCTGGCCAGGTTAGCTCTGGCCACGCTAGGCATGCTGGGAGACAGGTTGGGGTACGGACCCAGGTGGGACCCCTCCACATGCTTGACATAGCACATGGGTCTGGAAAGGGGAGGAGGGGGAGAGAGAGCAGGAGGGGGGAGGGAGAGCGGGAGGGGGGAGGTGGAGGAGAAAAAGTTGGAAGGGGGAGGGGGGATTGGTGAGAGATAGTTGGGAGGGGGCAAAAAGTACTATTACTACACAGTTTGACACATCTTACTCGCAATATACATGATATTGTATTTCTTCTTACAGAGAGAGGGAGAGAAAGAGAGGGAGAGAGATAGAGGGAGAGGTAGAGGTAGAGAGATAGAGAAGGAGAGGTAGAGAGAGGAGAGGTAGAGAGAGGAGAGGTAGAGAGAGGAGAGGTTGAGAGAGGAGAGGTAGAGAGAGGTACAGGTAGAGAAAGGTACAGGTAGAGAGAAGGAGAGGTTGAGAGAGGAGAGGTAGAGAGAGAGGAACATGATACTGAGCAGGAATGGGGCAGGATTAAAAGCTGAGGGCACGTTGTAGAGCAGAGCATTTATGAGCTGTAAAACCCTCTCACTTTCCTAGAGGGCTGGCGTCTGTCAGAACAGAATCCCAGGAGAAGCCCCAACACACACACACAGACTCATACACACACTCTCACACATACTCACACACCTCACACACACACACTCAGCCATCACACACACTCAGAATCAGAATCAGAAAGGGATTTATTCACCATGAAAGTTTGCACAGACAAGGAATTTGCTTTGGCAGGAAGGTGCATACAATAAACATTTAGGAATCTTAAATTTAAATACATGGTCTAACATACTAAGGGTACATAAACTAGCAATACTAACTGGAATATAATTTAAATAAAATATACAATAAAATATAAGTTGCCGAACTTACAATTTAAAATACAAATATTACAGGAGATACAAATGGTACAGATACAATATTGTTATGTAGTGCAAAATGCAAATTGTTTTAAGACATGAGGTCAGTCTCACACACACTCACACATCACACACTGACACACACACATCACACACTCACACACACACATCACACACACACACACACACTCTCAGACACACATGCGCTAAGTGGAGGCAGAGAGTCTCTGGCCAGCTGTCAGTCTGCCCCATGTGTTCCATGTGTTCCATGTGTTCCATTAGAAGTGTGAGGGCTACTAGAAGTGTCTGTGTGTTCTAACCACACAGGACAGCTCATTAGGATAACAATGACCACAACAAGACCCTCCATATGAGGTTTTTATCCGGCTGACGTGCTTCAACCACTAAGGTGCCCCAGGAAAGCAATTCATTTCTCCCCCCATCCTCACAATGCCCCCACAGCTGCACATAATGTGCTTATTGGATGCATTACTAATTAACATACCAGAGAGAGGAATAGAATACCTCAGTAGAGTCTGCAGTCACCAGGGTTATTTTAGCCATAATGAGGCCAGATGAGGGAAAGAGAGAGAAAGAGAGAGAGAGAGATGGAGAAAGAGAGAGAGAGATGGAGAGAGAGATTTTTCTTTACGCATACACAGTTTTGCGTATGTTTCCTGTGTTTCAATGTATCAGTGTCGTCCATCAGTGCTGGAGTTGTTCTGGATTTCATTTGAGATGTACCAGGAGACATGTAAGCTTCCTCCCAAAACCCTCTCCTCTTCCTCACCTCAGTATGCGCTCATTGGTTGGACTTCCTCTGAGGTGCTCTCCAATTGGCTGAGGCAGCAACTGCTTGTCGTTGCCCTTGGAAAGCTTGTCGGCAGCAGCGATTGGACAGCCTGACAGACTGGGAGGAGTCACAGGAAAGACTGGTCGAGTGCGGGACAGGAAATACGGTAGGAAGACAAAGACTATCTAACACCCCCCCACGCACACACACACCCCGGGGATACCTGCGGTGAGTGTTGCGGTTGCTGTTGACGTGTCCCTGACCGGTGCAGCCAGGAGTTGGACACTTCAGCACGTTCTCATGCATGGCCAGAACTGGAGGGAGAATTCATGGTTACACTCAGAACTGGAGGAATCCTGTCCTTACCTACTAGGTATGGTACAGACTAGGTATGGTACTCGGTTCTGGTTCTAGGTACTAGGTTCTATAACTTAGGGGAAGTCTCACCTACTCTCCAGGGGATCCTGTGTTCTTCCTTCCAATCCTGTACTAAGTATGTTCTAGGTACTTGAGGCTATAGGTACTGAGCACTAGGTTCTATGTATCTACTAGGTTCTAGTTACTGGGTCCTAGGTTCTAGGAACTTGGTTTAAGGTATGTACTAGGTTTGAGGTACTTTAGGCTTTAGAGTCTAAGTTCTAGGTTAAATGTACTAGGCTTTAAAGTCTAAGTTCTAGGATGTAGGTAATAGGTCTAAGTTCTAGGATGTAGGTAATAGGTCTAGGTTCTAGGTACAAGGTACTAGGTTCTAGATACTAGGTGAAGGTGTACGTACTCTCTGGGGGAATCCTGTCCTTGTGTGGACATCCTGAGAGGCTGCGATGGTGGGGGTAGAGGCCGGTCACATGACCTGTCCCATCACAGCCTGGGGTGGGGCACCTGATTTCTCTCTTCTCGGGTCGACTGCTCTCTGGGGGAGAGAGGGTGAAGAGATGGAAGGTAGTTGAGGAGAGGGGCAAAGGAAAGAAAAGGAGAAGTTGGGGGGGAAAAGAGGAGGATAGGGTAGATAGATAGGAGATACATAGGAGGGAAGAGGGGAGGAGGGGGAAGGAGACATTACAAGGACATGCTCCATTGGCCTCTAAATTGAATGTTAATGAGACAAGTAGCACTTAATTAGACCTGTTGGGGCGGGGCATGGCGGGGGTGAGACACATGACAACTTGTCTCCCTCTGTCTCTCTTCCTCTCTTCCTCCTACTTCAATTTCTCACTGTACTTCCCTCCCTCCCTACCTCCTTCTCCTACCTCTCCCTCCATACCTCCTTCCCCTCCCCTCCCCTCCCCCCTCTCTCTTTCTCTCCCTCCCTCCCTCCCTACCTCCTTCTTATACCCCTCCCTCCCTACCTCCTTCTTATACCCCTCCCTTCTCCTCCCTCCCTCCCCCTCCTTCCCTCTCCCACCTTTGCTGGTGAAGAAGCTCTTACGCAGAGCAGCCAAGTGTTTGGGTCTGTCCTCCATGGTGAAGTAGTGTTGGTGCTGGGGTTGTCTGAGTTCGGGGGGGGGGTCTGAGGTCGGGGGGGGGTCGGAGCAGATCGCGAGGCCCTCCCCTCCCCTGCTGGGCCTTCAGGGCGATGGCCTGTTCCAGCAGACCCAGGTTTCCTCTTGACATGTCAAACATCTCAGAGTCGTCGGTGGAGCGCAGGGACTGGCTGTCCTCATCCTCATCATCGCCATCTTCATCATCGTTCTCAGACTCCTCAGAGCGCACCTCAATCACGTCCAGGGGGGGGGGCTTGTGGGGGTTGTAGTTCTCTGGGGAGCTGGCCTTGTGGGGGTTGTAGTTCTCTGGGGAGCTGGCCTTGTGGGGGTTGTAGTTCTCTGGGGAGCTGGCCTTGTGGGGGTTGTAGTTCTCTGGGAAGCTGGCCTTGTGGGGGTTGTAGTTCTCTGGGGAGCTGGCCTTGTGGGGGTTGTATTTGTCCACCAGGCTGGCCCTGTGGGAGTTGTAGTCCATCAGGCTAGATCTATGGGGTATGTAGTTCTCTCGTTGACGAGACTTATTTGGCCTGTAGTCCTCGAGAGGGCTGTGGGTATTGTAGTTCTCTTGTGGACTGGTGTTATGGGAGTCAAAGTCTTCCTGTGGTGTGGAATTGTTGGAGTTGTAGTTCTCTGGCAGATGGGTGCAATGGGTCGTCCCTCGGTGGACAGACTGAGTGGGCATTAGCACTGGTGTCTGATCCCTGTCTGATCCCTGAGTGTCTATGCTGCTGGTGATGTCAGAGGTGGGAGGGGTGTCACCCTCCTCCCCCTCCTCCCCCTCTCTTATCTCATCTTCCTCTTCGTCTTCCTCCCGGACGTCACGCTGCTCTGATTCTCTCCTCTTCTCCTCCTCCTCATCCTCACTCTGTTGATGAAGGTTTACAGGGTGATACTGAGGGTGGTCCTCCCGCGGAACATCACATCTGAATTCCTTCACTTCTGTCACCTCGTCCTCTTCCTCCTCTCTTGCTGATGTGAAATCAGCCTCCATCTCCATGGCAACAGGTTCCTGTCCACTGGGGCTTCTGGTTCGGTTGTTTGTGTTTGTGTTGTTGTTGTTGTGAGGGACTTGGCTCAGGTGAAGGAGCGAGCTGGCTACTATGTGATGGTAGCTAGGTTCCCTCTCCTCCCTCTCCCTCTCCTCCTCCCCCTGCTCCTCCTCAATCCTCTGGGGTGCATTTCCCTCTCTGTCCACTGACGGTGCTGTGCCAGGTGAAGGCTCGATGATCATGCACTCTTCTGGGAGAGAAGAACAAAGCGTAAACCCTGCGTTCCAAAACATCTTTTCCTTGTACTTCAGTGCATACCGATGCTTCCATAATAAGGACATACTGTTGCATGCAGTATGCATACAGTTGAGAAATACAAATTACATAATATTGCACCTTGAACCCACAGAATTGTTTGATGTTACATCTAGATAAGACCACTTTTTGTATGTAGCCCTGTAGCAACACCTACCTTCCTCTGGCTCAGCTGAAGACGTGCCCTCAACCGCCGGCTCTCTTTCTCCCTCCTCCTCTCCTCCCTCTCCCTGCTTCTTCTCTGCTCCCTGTGTCTCCTCTCTTCCCTCCTCCTCCTCCGTCTCCTCCTCCTCTTCCTTTGTCTTCTCGGCGAGGGTCAACCCCTTTGCAACCTCCTCCTCCCTCCCTCCCTCCCTTCCCTCCTCTTCCCCCCCTTCCTCCCCTCCCTCCTCCCCCCCTCCCACCCCTCCCTCCGGCTCACTGGTCTCGTCACTCGGAAGCCCTCTGTCGTCCAACCACAGCTTCAGGGGGTGGGACTTCCTCTTGGCGGCAGGCTCTTCCTGTTCTTGGAGTCGCCGTTTCCTTGCCAATGGACATCCCAGCACACTGTGGTGGAGAGAAAGAGGGGGAGAGCAAGAGGGAAAGAGGGACAGGGAGAGAGGGGTGGAGAGGAGGGAGGGAAAGAAAGGGAGTGGAGAGAGGGAGAGAAATATGAGTTAATGTTAGAGAAATGTTAAATGATAAACATCTGAACAGCTTAGAAGTGAAGACAGACAGACACACACACATGATGTTAGCGTGTTAGCATGGCCTGGGTACTGGGACTAGATACACTAGCGGCACTAGAGGTACTAGAGGGGCTAGTCGGAAACTAAAGGTACTAGAGGAACTAGAGGAACTAAAGGGACATTAGAGGGACTAGAGGGACACTAGAGGGACTAGAGGAACTAGAGGGACACTAGAGGGACTAGAGGAACTAGAGGGACTACAGGGACTAGAGGAACTAGAGGGACACTAGAGGGACATTAGAGGGACTACAGGGACTAGAGGAACTAGAGGGACACTAGAGGGACACTAGAGGGACTACAGGGACTAGAGGGACTAGAGGGACTAGAGGGACACAAGAGGGACTACAGGGACTAGAGGAACTAGAGGGACACTAGAGGGACACTAGAGGAACTAGAGGGACACTAGAGGGACTACAGGGACTAGAGGAACTAGAGGGACACTAGAGGGACACTAGAGGGACTAGAGGAACTAGAGGGACACTAGAGGGACACTAGAGGAACTAGAGGGACACTAGAGGGACTAGAGGGACTAGAGGGACTAGAGGGACACTAGAGGAACTAGAGGGACTAGAGGGACTAGAGGGACACTAGAGGGACTAGAGGGACTAGAGGAACTAGAGGAACACTACAGGGACACTAGAGGACCTAGAGGGACTAGAGTAACTAGAGGGACACTAGAGGGACACTAGAGGCACTAGAGGGACTAGAGGACCTAGAGGAACTAGAGGGACTACAGGGACACTAGAGGGACTAGAGGGACACTAGAGGGACACTAGAGAAACTAGAGGGACTAGAGGGACTAGAGGAACTAGAGGAACTAAAGGGACTACAGGGACACTAGAGGGACTAGAGGGACACTAGAGGGACACTAGAGGAACTGGAAGGACTAGAGGGACACTAGAGGGACACTAGAGGGACTAGAGGGACTAGAAGGACACTAGAGGGACTAGAGGAACTAGAGGGACTAGAGGGACTAGAGGGACACTAGAGGGACACTAGAGGGACTAGAGAGCCTAGAGGAACTAGAGGGACTAGAGGGACTAGAGGGACACTAGAGGAACACTTGAGGGACTAGAGGGACACTAGAGGGACTACAGGGACTAGAGGAACTAGAGGGACACTAGAGGGACTACAGGGACTAGAGGAACTAGAGGGACACTAGAGGGACATTAGAGGGACTACAGGGACTAGAGGAACTAGAGGGACACTAGAGGGACACTAGAGGGACTAGAGGAACTAGAGGGACACTAGAGGGACTACAGGGACTAGAGGGACTAGAGGGACTAGAGGGACACTAGAGGGACTACAGGGACTAGAGGAACTAGAGGGACACTAGAGGGACACTAGAGGAACTAGAGGGACACTAGAGGGACTACAGGGACTA